>NC_043702.1:171551521-171668752 GCF_006229205.1 Suricata suricatta | reverse complement strand
CATCCAGAAAGGCTGTCATTTAGAATAGAATGAGAGATAAAGAGTTGCTAAACAAAAAACTAAAGGAGTTTGTGACCATTAAATCAGCCTTATGAGAAATATTAAAGGGAATTATTTGTGGGGGGAAATACCAAAATCAACAAAGATGAGAAAAGAACAGAGATCACCAACCTAAACACCAACTTTGCAGGTAACACAGTGGCACTAAATTCATATCTTTCAATAGTTACTCTGAATGTAAATGGACTAAATGCTCCAATCAAAAGACAGGGAATATCAGAATGATTTTTTAAAAAGATCCACCTATAGGCAGCCTACAAGAGACTCATTTTAGACCTAAAGACACCTGCAGATGGAAAGTGAGAGGATGTAGAACCATCTATCAGGATAGTGGATGTCAAAAGAATGCCTAAGTAGCCATACTTATACCAGACAAACTATATTTTAAACCAAAGACTGTAATAAGATATGAAGAAGGGCATAATATCATAATTAAGGGTTCTACCCATAAAAAAGATCAAACAATTGTAAATATTTATGCCCCCAACTTGAAAGCACCTGAGTATATAAATCAAACTTAAAGAAGTTCATTAATAATAAAACAGTAATACTAGGGTACTTAAATACCCCTCTTACAGCAATGGACAGATCATCTAGGCAGAAAATCAACAAGGAAACAATGGCTTTGAATGACACACTGGACCAGATGGAATTAAAAGATATATTCAGAACATTTCATCCTAAAGCAGAATACACATTCTTCTTGAGTGCAACATGGAACCTTTTACAGAATAGATTGCATACTGGGTCACAAATCAGCCGTCAGTAAGTACAAAAAGATCCAGATCATACCATGTACGTTTTTAGACCAAAATGCTATTAAGCTTGAAATCAACCACAAGAAAAAATGTGGAAATACCATGAATATGTGGAGATTAAGGAACATCCTACTAAAGAGTGAATAGGTTAACCAATAAATTAAAGAGAAAATTTAAAAAAACACATGGAAGCCAATGAAAATGAAAACACCTCTGGGATAAAGCAAAGGTGGCCATAAAGGGGAAGACTATAGCAATTTGGGCTTTCCTAAAGAAGGAAGGAATGTCTCAAATACATAACCTAACCTTACACCTAAAGGATCTGGAAAAAGAAGAGCAAATACAGGCCAAAACGGAAAACAATAAAGATTAGAGCAGAAATCAACAACATAGAAATAAAAAAGACAGTAGAACAGATCAATAAAACTGGCATGGAAACAAAAGCAAACATGACTATTGGGACCTCATCAAGATGAAAAACTTCTGCATAGCAAAGGAAACAATCAACAAAACTAAAAAGCAGCCTACTGAATGGAAGAAGATATGTGAAAATGATATATCTGATAAAGGGTTAGTATCCAAAATCTATAAAGAATTTATCAAACTCAACACCCAAAAAATAAATAATCCGGCGAAGAAATGGGCAGAAGACAGGAATAGACATTTTTCCAAAGAAGACATCCAGATGGCCAAAAGACACATGAAAAGATGCTTAACATCACTCATCTTCAGGGAAATACAAATCAAAACCGCAATGAGCTACCACATCACACCTATCAGAATGGCTAAAATTAACAACACAAGAAACAACAAGTGTTAGTGAGGATGCAGATAAAGGGGAACCCTCTTGCCCTGTTGGGGGGAATGTAAAGTGGTTGCAGCCACTCTAGAGAACAGTATGGAGTTTCCTTAGAAAGTTAAAAATAGAACTGCGCTATGATCCAGCAGTTTCACTACTAGTCATTTACCCAAACAATACAAAAATACAGATTTGAAGGGGCACAAGGATCCCAATGTTTATAGCAGCATTATCAACAATAGTTGACCTGCGGAGAGAGCCAAAAAAAAATCCACTGGCTGATGCATTAAGAAGGTGTGATATATAGAGATATAATATTACTGACCCACGAAAAAGAATGAATCTTTTCCATTTGCAATGACATGGATGGAGCTACAGTTTATCTTGCTAAGCGAAATAAGTCAGAGAAAGATAAATGCCATATGATTTCACTCCTATGTGGAATTTATGAAACAAAACAGAGGAACATAGAGGAAGGGGAAAAAAGAGAGGGAAGCCAACCACAAGATTCTTAATGATGGAGAAAAAAATGAGGGTTGATGGAGGGAAGTGGGGGGAGATGGGCTAGATGGGTGATGGATATTAAGGAGGGCATTTGTTGTGATGAGCACTGGGTGTTGTATGTAAGTGACGAATCAGTGAATTCTATTCCTGGAACCAATATTGCACTGTATGTTAACAAACTAGAATTTAAATTAAAATTTTGGAAAAAATATATTACTAGAAAAAATAAATGAAATGAAAATATAAATACAGAACACCTGGAAATTTTACAAAGATTGAATTGTGATCTCTAATTTCCATTATTGTGCTTTGTATATTCGAATTTATAAATCTGTAATGGCTTTACAAGATATCACATTCTGTCTAACACTGAAATCCAACACACTCTTAATAATTGTGGAACAGCTTATTTTCCCACTTAAAACTCTTAAGTTTGTCCCTGAAATTAACAGCTCTCAATCATCAATTGTTCTTGCATTTTACTTTTGCAGTAATAAACATAACATTTACCTCAACTGAATTTTAACATGGAAAGCTATTTTGGTCTAAGACACAGAATGATTAACTGTATTTCAAAATGTATATTTGAATGTTTGTCAAACACCCGATGGCTTGCGTCACGCAGGTTCTGACACTGTCGGCCTGGCTGGAGACAGTAAGATGCGCTATCGTGGATCGTGTTCACCTAGGAACTCAGAGCCGCCCCCCAGAATGGCATACAAGATGTTCAGTTATCGACTGTGCAAAGATTAACGACCAAAGTGCAATGAAATAGCAGATTCTAGCAAAGACCAAAACCAAGCTCAAGCTTCAATGTGCTCTTGGGGTAGCTTCTAAAGTTAGAGAAACCCAGGGAGGTCTGGATCCATAAGGGAGTGTTACATGGGTGACACTGGCCGGGATGGGAGGCAAATCATACGAGAAGGCGCCGCCCCTTTTGTCTTCCTTTGTTGTCAAACTGTGGTATGTTACTTGTCATTTATCTGATGACAAAAGCAATACTCACTTGTTGAAAAGACTTTAGAAAATGGTAAAGAAAAATATGGAACCTGTGTTTCTCTGATGTTCACTGTAGCACAGTGAATGTGGAGAGCATTTCTCTTTCACACTCAGCCCCACGCCTACTAAACCCTAGAAGGGAAAACAATTTTAAAGGAGGATCATTCAGCCCACGCTTAAAAACAGAAATTGAGGTTTTAGTGGGCGACAAACTTTGCAGCATGACCTAGAGATGCAGAACAAACATGGTGAACTACATAAGGCACCTCAGAGGCCACGGGGGTTAGAAGGTCAGCCGGGTCAAGAAAGTTACTTCATACCAGAGGTGGTAGAGAATGAGAGTAGTGGGAAACAGCAGGAGAAGGAAACGGGGGGCCATGGTCCAGGGAAAACAGCCCCCCCGCCACTTCTTGGTCCCAGGCAGGTGTAACAGAACAGTGTCGGTGGTTTCCAGATGGAAGCAATGCCTGGGGGAGGGGCGGGGGGCACAGCAGTGACACGGGGGGGGGGGGGCTGTAACACAGATTGGAGGGAACAGGACATAAATACATGATGAAGCAACTAGGTACCAGAAGTCCTGAGCTAAAAAGTGGTAATTTTTTTAAGTAAAAGAATGGTAAGAAAATTAAACTCTTCTCTTTTATTCAATGTAAAGCTATATACACTGGCTAAGACCAGTCACTATTTAAAACAAAGTTTAGCAATGTCAACAATAGCCAAAACATGGAAAAAGCCTAAATGTCCATCATGTGATGAGTAAATCAAGAAGATGTGGTATATATACACAATGGAGTCCTACATGGCAATGAGAAAGAATGAAATATGGCCATTTGTAGGAAAGTGGATGGACCTTGAGGGTGTCATGCTAAGCAAAATAAGTCAGGCAGAGAAGGACAGATACCATATGTTTGCACTCATAGGTCTAACAGGAGAACAGGAGAAACTTAATGGAGGACCAGGGGGAGGGGAAGAGAGAAAGAGAGTTGGGGAGAGAGAGGGACGTAAAACCTGAGAGACTATTGAATGCTGAAAACGAACTGAGAGTTGGAAGGGAAGGGGGAGGGGGGAAAGAGGTGGTGGTGATGGTGGAGGGCACTTGTGGGGAAGAGCACTGGGTGTTGTATGGAAACCAATTTGACAATAAACTATTAAAAAAGATAAAACAAAGTTTGGGGCACCTGGGTGGCTCAGTCGGTTAAGCATCCGACTCTTGACTTCAGCTCAGGTCACCATCTCATGGTTTGTGAGTTCGAGCCCCACAC
Source organism: Suricata suricatta (assembly GCF_006229205.1). Classification (NCBI taxonomy): domain Eukaryota; kingdom Metazoa; phylum Chordata; class Mammalia; order Carnivora; family Herpestidae; genus Suricata; species Suricata suricatta. The sequence goes on along the minus strand of NC_043702.1, from coordinate 171,664,370 downwards.
TGGGCTCTGTGCTGGCAACACAAAGCCTGCTTGGGATTCTGTCTCCCTCTCCCCCTGTCCCTCCCTCTCTTGCTTGCTCTCTCTCAAATAAAAACAAACTTAAAAAAATAAAACAAAGTTTGAGGAATTCTGCTAAATAGAACTGAAACACAGATTTCACTTATGTATTAGTTTGTGGCTTTTCCCTAAAGCCCTACTAAATTTTGTTCAGAACAGGCTCACCTCCTTAGTAAAAGAAACAGCAAGATGACAGCAAAAGTGAGCAGCAAGATTGTGGAATCTGGAAAGCAGATTAATATGTTGTTACTGTCTTATGTGTGACTTAGCACAGATTACAGAAGGTGCCTGAGGCAGAGTAAACAATAGAAATGCCGATTTCTCCACCAGAATGCCAGAAGTGTTCAGGAAATGGAGACAGCCAGCCTCTCTGAACCTAAGAGTGTATGATTAGTTTGGTAAAACACCACTGAAAATGTTTAAGAGATGTTTACAGCCAGAACCTCTCCAACACCTGTGCAGAAGGCTGGAGAGTGACTTTCTGGGGACATTTGCAGAGATGAGGTGGTGTGGGCAGTATGCCATAGCCATTTTTTAAAAAGTAAGAAGGAGGTAAACCTTAGAGGATACTGATGATAAGGTTCACAAGCTCCCAATCAGGAAACTGAAGGATGTTCCCTGGGGAACTTAGCATTTCATGAACAAAGACCAACAGATATGGAAAGTTCAGGGTCATCCTATGTTGAAAAAGTAAGCTTATCCTAAGAAAGCAGCTTTACCACATCACTCGGCTTTATCACCCTTAGAAGTGAAGCCCACCATTCATATCCCAGCCCTTTACACACACACACACACACACACACACACACACACACACACACACACACAGTTTCCAAATAGATTGTTAGTGCATTAGTCATATTACAAATGCACGGACAAGGATTCCCAAGAATTTGGGAATAACATGAAAACAGACATCACCTAACAAACAGGTAACAAAAGAATATGGAAGAATCAGATCCAGTGCAGGAAGTAGATTAAAGTCTTTCCAAAGACACACATGCAACATCTTCAGAAGTATATGACAAGATACCGTGTTGGTGAAATAAAAGCGCTGCTGTATAAAAGACATGTTCTGAGAAACAGAAAGAGCTTTTACAAATTAAAAATATATTACCTGGAATAAAAAATTAAACAGGAGAGTTGTGGGAGAAATTTGATGAAATGTCTTGAATACCAGAACCAAATGACAAATAGAGAATTCAGGGACCAACATATGGACATTGTCGATAAAAGAAGATGCTTAATATTTGACTAGATGGATTTCAAAAATAAGTAGAAAGGGGTAAATTTTCAAAGAAATAGTAAAAAGAGAATTTCAAAGAGCAACAGGACATGAGCTCCCAGACCAAATGACTCCCACAATGAAAACGATCATGACCACATGCAACATGCATCTTCATGAAGCTTCTAAAAACTATGTTAAAAAGACGACCTTACAATGGTCAGGATAAAAAAAAAATCAGAGTAATAGGCAATGATCAAGAATCAAAAAGGCCCTGGACTTTACACTAAACAGTAGAAAACAGTGAAATAATAGCTGAAACATTTTAAGGGAAAATTAGTTCTGCTAACCTTAAAAATAGAAATTGCAGTTATTTTGCCAGCAAAAGATGGGTTTACGTGAGAATAAGAATTGCAATCCGGGGCAAAACCAACTTGTCTGGGAACAAAGGAGAGGCACCTTTTTTAAGGGGCAAAGGGAGGATTGGGGAAGGGCTGTTATAAACTAGAAGTTCATTGGAGGAAAGGGGGAGTTCCAAGCATGGCGGCTTCTCATTGGCTGAACTGTTGCCTGGGGGATGTAGCCTCCGGGAGTAGTAGAGTGGTATCCACAGGATGCAAGGTCAAGTCCTTGTGCGGTCAAGTCCCTCTCCTCCTGCTGGGTCTGCAGTGATGAAGGGTGGTAGGTAGGGCTGACAGAAGCCTTCAGACTCCGTTTTTCAGGAAACTTCCCATTACTAGTTCTCAGTGTCCCAAACCAGAATTCTAAATTTAGCAAATTATCAACCAATTGTGAGAGTAAAATAACATTCTTTACAACATGCAAGATCTCAATATTTGCTTCCACTCTCGTGCTCAGGAAGCCATGAAAAAGAAGACAGACACAATGAAGATTAAGAATCCAGGAGATAGGGAATCAAGAAGAGCAGAGATGGAAGGGGATCCCCCAGATTGGAACTGAAATGTCACATCCCTCTAGTCAGCTGAGGAGCAAGTGGGAAAAACTGGACAAAGGCAGAGGGCTCATGAACAAGTGGCCCCATGAAAAGAAAAAGGCAGAGAAATTAAGAGATGACTGAGAATACAGACCATAGAGAGAGGAAAAAAAACATTTAGCTTTCTTGTTCAAGGATATGTATTTATACTACACAACATGGATCAGCTGTGAATGATATTCATTGAATCATTGTCATTGGAGCAGTAAATGACAACTAAAATAAGAATATAAACATATTTTGAGAAAGAGGAAAGAGGAAGTGTGTGAGAAAGAGGAAAGAGGAAATAAAGATGCAAACAGGTAAAGTTATTGAAAGTAGTGTGATGACTGATTTTACGTGTCCACTTGGAAGGACCACGTTGTCTAGGTATTTGGTCAAGCAGCATTCTGGATGTTTCTGTGGTGGTGGTTTTAGTGAAGGCTGACATTTAAATTGGTGGGCTTTCAGTAGCGAAGATTTCCTCTGTAATGTGGGTGGGCTTGTTGAGGATGTGAATAGGACAGAAGACTGACCAACCATGAGCAAGAGAAAAGTCAGCAGCATACGGCCTCAGCCTTGAACTGCAGTGTCAGCGCTGCCCTGGGCCCCCAGCCTACTGAGCCACCTCGTAGACTTGGGATTTGCCAAGCCTCCTTAATCATGTTAGCCCACTGCTGAAAATGAGGCTTCCTCTCCTCTCTACCTCACATACACATGCACATTAAACACACACATACACATGCGGTTGGTTCAGTTTTTCCAAAGATCGCAAATACAGGTAGCCTCTAGAGAAAAGAAATGCAAGGAGAGGGATGGAGTAGAGAATCACTTCAGTGTGTGTGTGTGTGTGTGTGTGTGTGTGTGTGTGTGTGTGTATAGACACACACATATGTATATATGTTTTAGTAATACTTGAATTTTTAACCTGTATGTACACTATTTCCAAAACATAAAAATGTTTTTAAAAGGGTAATTCCTAGGTGAATAGGCAGTGAATGTAAAACTTGCCAACCAGGATACAGCATATAAAACAGACCATCGAAAACCTGATTAAAAACTGAGAAACATGGGAAATAGGGAGAAACATCATAAAAGGAAAACCTAAAATAAGAAGAATAAGCTTCCTATATTAATAATTACATAAATATCATGTGGACTAAAATTCATTGAGGAAAAAAAGGGCACCGAAAGGCAAATCGAGTTCTGATAAAAAGAAACCAAGAATGTGTAGCTGCCATCACTGGTATGGACTGAACAGCCAAGCTTCAAAATATATCAAGTGAACACTGGCAAAAATACAAGGAGAATCTGGCATTGTGAAGTCATTTAAGAGACATTAAACATTTGCAAAACACTGGTAAAGCAGCAAAACGTGAGGAAAATAAAAAAAATTTTCAAAGAGTGAGAAAAACACTTAGACTCGATTTTAAATTATTTTAATATACCCACACCTTTTCATGAAAATCTGACCATACTCTCTACCCCGAAAAGATCTTCGTGAGTTTCTACATGGCTGTACAGCTCTCACAAACCGTGCAGACATTTGAAAAAACAGCCGCAAAGTTAGCCACCTGCTCCTTGCTAGCCCCTTCCCACCACCATCCCTACATCTGCAATATAAAAACAGACTTTAAGAGGCGCCTAGGTGGCTCAGCTGGTTAAGCGTCCAACTTCGGCTCAGGTCATGATCTCACAGCTCGTGGGTTTGAGCCCCGCATCAGGCTCTGTGCTGACAGCTAGCTCAGAGCCTGGAGCCTGCTTTGGATTCTGTGCCTCCATCTCTCTCTGACCCTCCCCTGTTCGCGCTGTCTCTCTCTGTCTCTCAAAAATAAATAAACACTAAAAATTTTTTTTTAAATCAGACTTTGAAAAACAAGTATGCAAGAGGAAATAAAAATGTTAAAAAATTATAAACTCATTGAAATCAAAAGATAAAAATGTAGACTTACAAAATCAGAGCAGTATAGTAAGAGCAGTCTGGAGATAAATCCACTTCTTGGAAAAAACATAAAACTAAGTGGTGAATTCAAGAATGCAGAAAAAGAAAGTGAATACAAAGAAAAAAATTTTTAAATAGCATTACATTTGCAATATGTAAATTAGTGCAAAGATAAATAAAAATTAAATAATTAGATGGGACTCAAAGGTTTAAGTAAAAATAGCAATAAAAATGAGGTCTTGAAGATATTAACATTTTGTTAGTTACCACCAAGAGCAGATGAGAGAAGGCCAACTGAAATAAAATCACAAATGAAATGAGGTCATAACCAGGGATGCAAATAAAACTATTAAAATTATAACAGCAGGAGACACTTTAGATTAATTTGAACACCCAGATCAAACGTACAATTTTAATAAAACTACTAATTTGTAATAATGGCCTGAGAAGTATTAGAAAACCAACAGAGCAATAGTCAAGAGAAAGGAAAAGGACAGTGAAAATGTAGTTTTCATCCCTCCTCAAAATGATAAGACCAAAGCTTTAAGAGAAGATATGCACATTCTTTTAGGTTTTATAAAAATAGGAGAATCTCCCCAACTCAATTCATGAGGCCACTAGCCCCAGAAACTTTGTATCAAACCAGAAACATGCAGTTAAAAATACAAAATTAAACACTAATGTCACCTACAGATGGGAATAAATATTCTAAATTAAATTTTCAAAAAAAAGAATCCATGATTTAGCTATTGTTGAAAGTGTTGCTATGAACATTGGGGTACATATGCTCCTATGTATCAGCACTTCTGTATCCCTTAGGTAGAAATAACCAAATCATGGAAAGAGCCTAAATGTCCCTCAACTGGATCAAGATGTGGTTTATCTACACAGTGGAATACTACATGGCAATGAGAAAGAATGAAATCTGGCCATTCATAGCAACATAAATGGAACTCAAGGGTGTCATGCTAAGTGAACTAAGTCAGGCAGAGAAGGACAGAAACCATATGTTTGCACTCAAAGGTCTAACAGGAGAAACCTCACAAGGGACCATGGGAAGGGGAAGGGGGGGAGAGAGAAAGTTAGGGAGAGGGAAGGAGGTAAATCATGAGAGACTCTTGAATACTGAGAACTGAGGGCTGAAGAGGGAGTGGGAAAGGGGAAGGGGGATGATGGTCATGGAGGAGGGCATTTGTGGTGAAGAGCACTGGGTTTATATGGAAACCGACGTGGCAATAAACTATTAATTTAAAAAATAAATAAATAAAATAATAATAAAATAAAAGTAAAAATAAAAAGAATCCATAGTTTAAAAGAAAACACAAAAACAAAAACAGCAGCATGTCCGCTGGGTTTAAACAAGGAATGCTAGGATGATTCCACATCAAAAGAATCAAAATTAATTATTTCAAACGATGAGAAACATAAAACACCAGATATAAATCCAACATCTAGTTGATCAGAAGCATTCTTATCAGGCTGAGACTAAAAAGAAATTTCCTTTACTTGTGAGCATCTATCAGAAGTCCGTAAACATCATTTCATGACTGCTTTTGAGCATTCTAACTAAAGTCAGAAAAACCCAAAACTATATACATACCAGCAAATATATAAGATGATACAGATAGGTTTTGTTTGCAACTCTCTTCTCTTCCTGACTTAAAATACAACTGCATAAAGCAATCATTATAAAAATGTATAGATGGACTTGTACAAAGATGTACAAAGAAGTAATGTGCATAACAAGAACAGCAAGAAGGGAGGGATAGTCTACATTGGAGCAAAGTTTTTGCTTCTGTGCAAATTAAATTGGCATTAATAAGAATTAGAATTTTTTAAGGTAAAAATTTGTAATTGTCCTCAGGGCAACTCAAAAAAAATCTGGGAGAGAAAAAACAGGGGAATTAAAATGGTACACTAGAAAATATCTATCTGACAGAAAAGAAGGCAGCGATAGAGGAGCAGAGAAAAGAAAAACACACGACAGAGAGAAAACCAACAGTGAATGGTTGAATGAGTAGCTCCTACATGGTCAGTAACTATGATAAATAGTATAGTAACTCTATTCTACTCTACTATATTAATATCAGACAAAATTAACTTTAAGACCAAAATTGTTATAAGAGAAAAGTAGGACATTTTATAAAATAAAGTGATAAAAGTTCAATGCATCAGGAAGGAATAACAGTCATCAACTGTACATTTTCCTACCAGAACTCCAAAATAAATGAAGAAAACACTGACAGATGTGAAGGAAAAAATAGACAATTCAATAATAATAGTTGGAGCCTTTAATACTTCAACACTCTGTATTCAGTAATGGATAAAACAACCAGGCATACGATCAACATGGAAGTAGACATGAACAACACTATGAGACAGCTATAACAGCATCCATAAAACATTCCACTCAAACTATCAACATCCATTCTTGTTCAGTCCACAAGGAACATTCTTCAGGATAGACCATATGTTGTAGACCATTATGAAGCCTCAATAAATTTAAGGGTATTGAAATCAAACAAAGTATGTTTCCTGGTAGCAGTGGAATTAGAAGTCACTAACAGAGGCAAATTTGGGAAATTCACAAATATGTGGGTATTAACACACTTCTAAATAATTACCAATGTGTCAAAAAAAGAAATAAAGTAAGCACTTAAAAAAAGATGAATAAAAATGAAAACACATCCCCAAACCTATGGAGTATAGCAAAGGCAGTGCTTAGAAATTTATAGATGTAAATGTGTATATTAAAAAAGAAGTTCTCAAGTTATTAACCCAAGAATCATCTTAAAAACCTACAAAAAGGGGCTAGTATCCAAAATCTATAAGAAACTCACCAAACTCTATACCTGAAAAATAAATAATCCAGTGAAGAAATGGGCAGAACACATGAATAGACACTTCTCCAGATAGCCAACAGACAGAGGAAAACCACACTGAGATACCACCTCACGTTGGTCAGAGTGACTGAAATGAACAAATCAGGAGATTATGGATGCTGGCAAGGATGCAGGCACCCTCCTACACTGTTGGTGGGAATGTAAACTGGTGTAGCCTCTCTGGAAAACAGTGTGGAGGTTCCTCAAAAAACTATCAGTAGAACTCCCCTATGACCCAGCAATTGCACTGCTAGGGATTTACCCAAGAGATACAGAAGTGCTAATGCATAGGGGCACATGTACCCCAATGCTCATAGCGGCACTTTCAACAATAGCCAAATCATGGAAGGAGCCTAAATGAAAAATGGATCAAGAAGATGTGGTTTATCTACACAATGGAATACTACATGGCAATGAGAAAGAATGAAATCTGGCCATTCGTAGCAATGTGGATGGACCTCGAGGGTGTCATGCTAAGCGAAATAAGTCAGGCAGAGAAGGACAAAAACCATATGTTTTCACTCATAAGTTTAACAGGAGAAACTTAGCAGAGGACCATGGAGGAGGGGAAGGGGGAAAAATATTTGGGGGGAGAGAGGGAGGTAAACTATTAGAGACTCTTAACTACTGAAAACAAACTGAGGGTTGTTGGGGGAGTGGGAGAGGGGAAGGGGGATGATGGGCATGGAGGAGGGCACTTGTTGGGATGAACATTGGGTGTTACATGGAAACCAACTTGACAATAAATTCTAAAAGAAAACAAAATAAAGTGACAAAATGATTACAAAAAAAAAAAAAAAACTTTAGAAAAAGAAGAGGAAACTAAATCCAAAGCAAGCAGAAGGGAAAAAATTAAAAGATTGGAGGGGAAATAAATAATATAGATAACAGAATTTTAAAAATTAACAAAACCAAAAATTGGTTCTTTAAAATGATCAACAAGTTGATAAACTTTTAGCTACACAGACCAAAAGATGACACAAGTTGCCAAAATCAAGAATTAAAGAGAAGATATTACTACTGACCTTCCAGAAATAAAAATCATAAAGGAAGACCATGAACAACTGTGTGCCAACAAGTTAAGTGACTCAGATGAAATGGACAAATTCCCAGAAGGTCACAAAATTGACTTAAGAAGGAATAGAAAACCTGAATAGATTTACAAGAAGCAGAGTTTGCATCAGTAATAAACAGAGTAGCCCAGAACTACGTGGCTTCGCTGATGAAGTCTATAGAACATTAAAGAATTAATATCAATCCTTTACAAACCCTTCCACGACATATAAGAAGAGGAAATGATTTCCAACTCATTCTATGAGGCCATTATACGACCTTGATACCAAACCAGGCAATGGCATCCCTAGAAAACAAGAGTAAACACCACAGACCGATATTCCTGATGAATATAGATACAAAAATCCTCTACAAAATGGAATCCATCCACAATGCCATTTTAAGGCATATATCCAAAAGAAATGAAAAAGTGTCTATACAAAAACTTGTAGATTCTTGTGCATAGTAGCATTATCTTTATAAGAATTAAAAAGTAGGAACAGCTCAAATTTCCATTAACTGGTGAATGGTACATAAAGATGGTGTATCAATATATTAGAATATTATGTGGCCATAAAAAGGAATGAAATATTGATAACATGTTACAACATAGGTGAACCTTAATCACTTAGGTGGAAGAAGCTAATCACGTTGTGTGACCCCGTTTATCTAAGATGTGCAGAATAGATAGAAAGTCAATCAGTGTTTGTGAGTGGCTGAGGGTAGGGGAGAAACGAAGAAGTGGCTGCTAATGGCTACAGAGGGTCTTTGGGGGTGATGAAAATGGCTGAAATTAGATAGTGCTGATAGGTGCACAACTTTTAGTAAAAACCAGTGAGTTGCATACTTTAAAGGGGTGAATTTTACATTCTGAATCCTATCCCAATAAAGCTGTTGTATATTTTTGTTATGTTTTTGTAAGGTGCTCAGACGATTTTGTTATTACGGTAAATGGATATTTTTATATGAGATCCTTCTGGAGAATATTATGGCCCTTTACTGGAGAACATAAAGGAAGCATTGTGTAAATGGGGCCATCTTCACTGATGGGAAGATTCAAGAATGCAAAGATGTCAATTCTTCCCAGATCAATCTACAAATTCAATGCAATCCCAATAAAACTCCCAGTAAGATGCTGCATGCCTACTGACAAACTAATTCTAAAATTAGTTCAGAAGTAGAAGTTCATTCCTTTATTTAACAAATATTTATTGAGTGCTTATACTATGTCACTTTTATGAAAGCTGCTGGGTGCAGCCATCAACATGATAAACAGCCTCACTGCTTTCATGGGGCTTATATTTAGTAATGTGCAGAAATAGACAAGGCTATTTCAGAAAAAAATTACAATGGGTTTTTTACTTGATCTAGCAGATATCAAGATACCTCATAAATCTACATTAATTAAAACAGCATAAAATTGGCACAAAATAGCAAAAATAGATCCAGAGAACAGAACCGAATCCCAAAACAGACACGGACACATATACCAGTTTGGCACATGACAGAGAAAGGACCATGGTTGAATAGACATGAAACGTGCAAACACGAAGCTCTCTTTCATTGGATTTTTTTTAAAACTGCACTCCCTGGCTCTGAACTCCAGCATGCTTAGAGCCAACTACTACAAAAATATCCGTCCAGTTGTGTCTCGTCCAGTGTGGTGCTAGCAGTCCAAAGAAAGGGTGTTGAGCTTCAGCTCATGCTAGGAAGAACAACAGACTCTCCTAAGCTGGTTGGGATCAGGAATCAGAAAAAATCAACGGGAAAGTAAGTTTACGAAAGCCAGGCTTTCACCCACATACTGAGCACTAAGGGGTAATGAGCCCCCGACCTCAACCCTACATCTCTTTTCTCCCCTCTCCTGCACAGGTATGCTCTCTGATTCCCCTTCCAATGGACCAAAGAAATGCGCAGAGAAGCGGACCTGGGACCTCATCGGGTCCTTTGCTAACCATCCCCCAAAAGTGGTGCTTCCTCATGCCCACTTCTGGTTCTGACCTTGACTCTAAAACCAGCCTGGTCAGTGAGGGGACAGGAAACAGGAGCTACGTGGATGAGGGCTGTGCACGAGCTCGGGTGTGTTCAGAGTGCTCAGGGCTTCCCTTTGAGAGGTTCTTCCAGGTCAAAGCTATTTTCATGGTAAAACAGATGTTCTTCACCTTTTTCACTCATCCTCTGCCTAGAGAAGTTTTTCACAGGCTACACAATATGTGCTATGGCGTTAGGCCACCCACTGGAGAATCCAGGTCTCTTCCATTAAACCAACCTCTGAAAACATTTGCAAGAACGTCAGCAAGCATTACTCTTTTTGTTTGGGTTATAGTTATTTTTCATAACAGTATGACTTGTGTTATCATTTGGATTGTTAGTTTTAAGTGATTAAAAAATATTTTGGGAATTTTTTGGTTTTAATTTCTACTGTGGTAAGACAATACAAACAAACACTCTTGGGTCTTCTATCATTTTTATAAAGTTTAAAGGGTTCTTTGGTCATGAAGTGTGGGATGGCCCCAGCCTTCTTGGAACCAGCTTCACAGCACCCACATGTAACACGGCCCTCAATAACCACCACTTGGGTAAATGAGTGAAGAAATGAATCAATATACCAGGTTTCGAAGGGCAGAGTACTGTTTGAATTAGACAACAGGCATACAATTTCAGACACAGTGCTTGCTACCCAGTAAATATTTAATGCATCCACGTCTTCTTCTTTGACGCTGAAATAGAAGCACCAGGCTGCAAACTGGGAGTTGAACATCATGGCTCCTGTAAGTGTGGGAGGATGCCCAAGATACTGGCAGGGTAACCGCGGCCTCCACCCCACTGCACATCAACTCCTGTCTCCAGCTCTTGGCAGAACTAGGGACAGATCTGGTTCTCAGGACCCACAGAGGCTGGCTCAGCCTAGGAACCCCTGTGCTGTTACCACACTTACTGTCACCCCCAAAGTTGTACGTCTTAAACATCCTTTGACAAGTCCCAAGTTAGGGATACAAGAGGTACTCTGGCCAATAAGGGCAGCTGGGAAATGAGGCTTTCAGACAAACCAGGACTGAACAAAGATTGTGGGCAAGGACTCTGGCACCTGTTCGTTTCCAGGCTCCTTGTCTGTCTCTCAATCAGACCTGTGGCATGGGATTCTGCCGGTGTCCAGTGTGTGACGCTGCTACAGATAAGGGGGTCCATCCACAGACTAGACATCTGGATTCAGGATAATTTCTGGGACCAAGCAGTAAAACCATGATGGCCCTTTCCGAAATAAGTATCCAGAGGAGAGGCTGCTTTTTTTCTCTCAAGTGCACAAAGCTTCCTACAGACCAGTCACTGTCCTACCCACACTATTCCCTGAAGGTCCTAATTTTGCAGTGAAGTTCCTGCATCTTGTAAATGGATTCATTGAAAGGAACAAGAAACAAAAAGAGAGAAGTAGATTCAAATCCTGAGTCTTCAGCTATCTAATTCTGTGTGCTTGGACAAATCAATGCCACCTATATGTGCCTCAGTTTCTTTATTTATGAAACAGGGTGATCATTGCTGACCTGCCTACCTTATGGATCACATGAAATCCTGCAGATAGAAATTCCTTATAAACTTTGAGGTGTGCACAAAGGTAAACAACTATATCATCGGTGTGATACTAAGTCCCGGTGTTTACATCCCATGGCCCTGGGAGAGGCAGGAAGCAGCATATGGGGGGAACAGCATCTAGCAGGGCTCTGCATGCGCTCCCTGGGGTTGGGTAGAGGTGAAAGAGACCAGCTGGAGAGAGAGTAGTGCACTTGCACCAAAGTCTGTAAACAAATGAAAATGTGAGAGGAGACTGTATAAGGCACAACTAGATTGACCAACCCCATCTCTTCTGGAGGCTCCCTGGCCTCAAAGCAGAATAAAATTTCTGGAGCTTTTTCCAAGGTGTCCAACATGAATCTTCCTTCTTTGTGTGTTCTTTGGCAGATATGAGAACTGGCCAGAATCCCAAGGCCTGTTACCTCCGTTCATGGGAATATGACCGAGTGTGACAAGAGATGTCTCCTGAGAGGCCACTGCAGGAACAGACCCCGTCGGAGGCTCTGTGGAGCTGTGGAGAATCACAGTCTTCCTGACAGTCAACACTCAGAGGAATGAGGACGTGAAGAGAAACTATCACAATCTTGCTGCCTGAGAATTGAGTAGTATTTTCACCACGGCTCTGCACAGGGCATCTTTAACCTCCTTGTTCCGCAGGCTGTAATGACAGAGTTCAGCAGGGGAGTGAGAACACTGTAGGTCACAGAGATGAGTCTGTCCTGCCCCAGGGAAAACTGGGACATGGGCTTGAGGTAGGCGATGGAGGCACAGCCATAGTGAACAACGACCACCATGAGGTGGGAGGTGCAGGTGGCAAAGGCCTTCTTCTGGCCTTGGGTGGAGGGGATCTTGAGGATGGTGGAGATGATGAGGATGTAGGAGATGAAGACCAGGCCCGTGGGGCAGAACAAGGACACAGATACTGACGACAAAGGTGATTATCTCATTGACAGTAGTGTCCACATAGGCCAGCTTCAGCAGGAGACTCCCATCACAGAAGAAATGAGAGATTACAAAGTCATCACAGAAGAGCGGGCCAAACACAGACATTACCTGGACAAAGCCATGCCTGGGTCAATTCTTAGAGATGCAGACATCCACTGGTGCAGGCCTCTTCCCTAGGACAACTGTGGTGGTGAATTTTGTGTGTCAGCTCAACTGGGCTAAGTGATGTCCAGATAGCTTGCAAAACATTAATTCTGGGCATGCCTGTGAAAGTGTCTTTAGAATATATTAGCATTTGAATCAGTAGACCAAGTAAAGAAGATCACTCTTACCCAACGTAGGCAGGGATCATCCCATCTGCTGGGGGCCTGAATAGAGCAAAATGGCAGAGGAGGGCAAATTCTCTGTCTGGGAATGAGCTGAGACATCCGTCTTCTCCTGCCTTCACACATCAGTGCTCTTGGTCTCTCGCTTTCTGACTCAGACTGGGATTTATACCACCAGTTTTCTCAGTTCTACACAGCTTGCAGATGTGAGATCATGGGACTTCTTGGCCTCCATGAGCACATGAGGCAATTCCTATAGTAAATCTCCTATACGTATCAATCAAACCTATTGGGTTCTGGTTCTCTGGAGAACTTTGATGAATACAATGACCGAACACCACAGGGGTTACCGATGGCCACATGGTGATTAGGCCATATGGCCGGGAGCAGGAGCAGGAAAACCACTGTTGGCTGCACAAGCGAGGCAGAAGAGGAGTGGACAGCATAGCTTTGAATGGCAATGGGCCAGTGAGAACTCAGGGGGCCAGACAGGATGCAAGGAATGATGGCCACAGCGTAGCCATTCTCAGAGAGAGAGAGCATGCTCAGGAAGAAGTATATGTCTCACATACAGACAGACAGCCAACTGCTGATGGAGGGAATATGGAGGTGATGGTCCAGATAAATAATAGGCATGATAAGGACATTGTCAGAGAGAGTCACAGCAGGTGCAAAATTAGAAGGACAAAAAGAAAAAGAGGCCAAAACTGTGCTACTTCCCAAAGCTGGAGGGATCTTTGAGGAAGAGCTTTGCTGCAAGCAAGAGTTCAGCCTCGGTGCTGAGAAAGGTCTGGATCTGAATGAATTGGACAAAGGGAAGGGAGGGTGAGATTCCCGTTGTATAACAGGTTACTCAGTGCTCTGAGCTGCAGGCTTGAGTGACACCCAAGCCAGTGTTCTTCCCCTGGCTAGGAACTCAGCACTCTTAAGAATAAATCATGAAGTCTCTCATGATTTGCTTGATTTAGAGCAAGGATGACAGGAAGGAAAAGTTTCAACATAAATGAACAGCAGAATTATGAAAACAACTACCCATCTTGACCATTAAAAAGGTGGGTCCGGGTCAAAGACATGGTGGGTATTGAGTGACCATGGCACGTCAGTTCTCTGTGTGCTGTCTGGGATTGTTCCAGTCTCTCTGTCAACATGCATTGCAGCACAAAGTGCCCTGGGAATGTCCTGGAACAGGTGTTCTCCCCATATATTGAGTCCTGAGCTTTTCTGTCCCTAGCCCTGCTCCTTCATGTACACAAGATGACTAGTACAAAACCAGGCTGTGGGAGGGCCATTCAGGCTACAATACTCATCATGTTTCTGGAAATGGAGGCCAATGCTCTTTTGAACTAAGTTCTGTCATGTTTCTTTCTTGCTGTAGACTGTGTCCTCTCTAGAGAAAAAAAAAAGCAGTATCTGGTGTTAATAAATGATGTTGACTTTTTCAAATCTCTTTGTGATATGACATTTCTCAGTGTAAAGAAAGATATAAATAGAGGTGGGTTATTTTTCAAGGATCTTTTTCTACCCCTAAACCTGTACTTCATAACAGTGGCTAATAATGTCATCACTATGCCTGTAATTTTTAGTGACTATCACTTCCATGCCTCTCCTGTATTTCCTAATGTCCTTTGTTTTTAATGTACTGCATGGACATGATCCCCCTTTGGCTTTCAAATATTGTAGAAGCAAGAATCCACCCATTTCCCTGCATAAGTATGGGACACATGTCATCATCTTTGCTTTTCTGTCATCAACCCATGGCAGTAATGCGGTATGACCTTGATATAGGCAACCAGCTCTTACTTAATTCAAGAAATAGAAGGTCTGTGTCCTGCAGGCACCTTCAGTGTATACCACAGGATTGCTTTTATCACTAGGTTCAGGTCAGGGGCAGAAGTAAAAAATAAAATAAAATAAAATAAAATAAAACTTGCCTATAGAGTAACAAAGATAAACATTTCACCTGTCTTCTCCTCAGCACTCATGCCAACAAGAAGATAGCAGAGGGAAATGTTTAGTGTTGACAGAAAACAATGACCATACTAGAATTCTGTACCCTGCAAATTAACCCTTCAAAAGTGAAAGAGAAATAAAGACTTTCTCAGACAAAAACTGAGGAATTTTGTTGCCAGTACTGGTCTTTCAAAAAATGTTAAAATAAATTCTGTAGGAAGAAGGAAAATAATATAAAGTCAGAAAGCACGAGGCCCAAATGGGTTCACTGGTAAATTCCATCAAACATTTTAGGAATAAATTATATCAATTCTTTACAATTTCTGTTAGAGAATAGACAGCATGGTACTACTACGAAAACAGACACTCAGGTCAATGGAACAGAATAGAGAACCCAGAAATGGGCCCACAAACATATGACCAACTAATCTTTGACAAAGCAGGAAAGAATACCCAATGGAATAAAGCAAATGGGGCCAGGAAAACTGGACAGTGACATGTAGAGAAATGAATCTGGACCACTTTCTTACACCATACATAAAAATAAATTCAGAATGGATAAAAGACCTAATTGTAAGACAGGAAGCCATCAAAATCCTCAGGAGAAAGCAGGCAAAAACCTCTTTGACCTCAGCTGCAGCAACTTCTTACTTAACACGTCTTCTGGAGGCAAGGGAAACAAAAGCAAACATGAACTATTGGGACCTCATCAAGATAAAAAGCTTCTGCACGGCAAAGGAAATAATCAGCAAAACTAAAAGGCAACTGATGGGATGGGAGAAGGTACTTACAAATGACATATCAGACAAAGGGTTAGTATCCAAAGTCTATAAAGAACTTATCAAACTCAACACCCAAAAAACAAATAATCCAGTAGAAAAAATGGGCAAAAGACATGAATAGACACTTTTCAAAAGAAGACATCCAGATGGCTAACACTCACATGAAAAAATGTTCAGCATTACTCATCATCAGGGAAATAAAATCAAAACCATAATGAGATACCACCTCACACCTGCCAGAATGGATAAAATTAACTACTCAGGCAACAACAGGTGTTGGCAAGGATGCAGAGAAAGGAGAACTCTTTTGCACTGCTGGTGGGAATGCAAACTGATGCAGCTACTCTGGAAAACAGTATGGAAATTCCTCAAAAAATAAAAATAGAACTACCCTATGACCCTGGAATTACACTAGTAGGTATTTATCCACAGAATACAGGTGTGCTGTTTCAAAGGGACATATGCACCCCAATATTTATAATAGCACTACCGGCAATAGTCAAAGTATGGACAGAGCCCAAATGTCCATCAACAGATGAATGGATAAAGAAGATCTGGTATGTGTGTGTATATATATATACACACACAAACCATGGAGTGTTACTCATCAATCAAAAAGAATGAAACCTTGTCATTTGCAACTATGTGGATAGAACTAGAGGGTATTATGCAAAGCGAAATTAGGCAGTCAGAGAAAGACAAATCCATATGACTTCACTCATATGTGGAACTTAAGATACAAAACAGATGAACATAGAGGAAGGGAAGCAAAAATAATAGAAAAACAGGGAGGGAACAAAACATAAGAGACTCTTAAATATAGACAACAAATTGAGGGTTGCTGGAAAGGTTGGGGGGAATAGGCTAAATAGGCAAGGGGCATTCAGAAAGACACTCATTGGGGTGAGTACTGGGGGTTATGCATCGGGGATGAATCGCTGGAGTCTATTCCTGAAATCATTGCACTATATGCTAACTAACTTGGATGTAAATTTAAAAATAAAAAATAATTTAAAAATATTAAAAAATAAAAAATAAAAATAAATTCTTATAGAAAGAAAACAAAAACTATTTGAGGAAAACTACAAGAACTCTCATGAATGAAAATAAGGAATAAATGCAGAGATATTACACATTCACAGACAAGAAGACTCACAATGTCAGTTCTTCCCCGTTGGATCTATGTATCCCAGTCAAAACCCAGAAAAGTCTTTTGTGGATATCAACAAACTTACTCGAATTTTAACTGGAGAGGCAAAAGATCCACAATATCTAAAGAGAATGAAGTTGAAGAAATGACATTACCCAACTTCAAGACAGTATGGCATTGGCAAAAGAATAGTCAAATCAGTGGTACAGAACGAAGGCCCGGAAATGGACCCACATCTAGTCAACTGGTCATTAATGAAGGAGCAAAGGCAATACAAGACCACAAAGTCAGTCATTTCAACAAGTGGTGCTGGAACTTGAAATCCACAAGCAAACAATGAATCTAGACACAGACCTAACACCCTTCAAAAAATAGACTCCAAATGGATCACAGAACTAAATGAAAATTGCAAAAACTCTAAAATTAAAAGATAACAGAGGAGAAAATCTCAATGACCTTGGGTGTGGTGAGGACTCTTTAGACACAATAGCAAGGGCATCATTCATGAGAGATAAAAAACCTCTGCTCTGACATGGCAAGAGAAGGAAAAGACAAGCCACAAATTGGGAGAAAATATTTGCCTAAGACACGTCTGATAAATCCACAATATGCAAACAAGTTTCAAATGCAACCATGAGAAAATCTGATTTTTTAAATGAGCCTAACCGTGGGTTTCCTTGCATATGATGAGTCACTTAGTTTTTGCTGATTTCATGAGTTTTGTCTTTATCTTACAATAGTTTGTGATGTTTCTACATGTGGCTGTCTTTGTGTTTATCTTTGGCAGTGGGGGTTGGGGACTAGTCTCTTGGATGCACAGATTAATGTTTTCATCACTGTCTCGAAGGGAAATTGGCTACGGAACCCACAGTGGAAACTGAGGAAGGAAGATACAATCAAATGTCTTTTCTTTGGAAGGGTAGTGCATGTTGGATTTCCAACTTTATCTCTGACTCTCTTCTGTGCCTTCTCTCCTGAATAGCACTCATTCCAGATGGGGTCCAGACCACTGGATTGATCGAGTGGTCAGGGTAGCTCTACCCACCCCCATCATGCTGACCCAAACTGGTACAGCTAAAATCCGTCCTCCCCCTCAAAGAGAGACTCAGTTTTCTGAAAACGATGAGTTTAATATAAGGGCACTACAGTTTACTTGTGTTTTGCTTCCCAACTGTTCTAGAATTCATGACACTGAGTCACATGCACAAACATAAACAATACCCCTCCTCTACCCCTTTCTTCCACAAACAACCCTGCTTCTTTTTAAGAAATTTAGAGTATTCTATTTCTTTTTACCTCATCTTATCACAGACGCTCTTTCTCTGTTGTTTGCCCCTTCTCTGCTGCTCCATATTGAAATGACAAAGAACTCATATCTAGGTTTTTTACATGTTTTCCTGACATGCTTCTATTGAGTACCTAGTTTCTTCCATTCATCCTTCCTTCCAATTTTTTGTTGAATAGATAATACACAGTGCTGGACTGAAACAGAATTGAAGCAGGTTCCAGTTAATTATTAGTCTCCCTTCAACTTCCTTCCTATGTCTTTCAGAATGCTAACCCTCTGAGGTGCCTGGGTGGCTCAATCAGTTAAGCATCCAACTCCTGGTTTTGGCTCAGGTCATGATCTTACAGTTCATGAGTTTGAGCCCCACATCAAGTTCCATGCTGACAGTGTGGAGCCTGTGTGGGATTCTCTCTCTCCCTCCCTCTCTCTCTTCCCTTTCCCTGCTTGTTGGTCTCTCTCTCTCTCAAAAAACAAATTAAAAGAAAAAAAAGAATGCCAACTCTCTGAAAATATTACTAAAATAACTGTTGATAAACAAAGCTGAGTTTATTTCAATTTTGATAAGGGAAAGTATCTCCTTGAGGAGTAGTAGCAGTATCTGCTACTGGGGAGTGAGAAGTAAGGCTATTTGTGATGTTTTGGGGACATGGTGTATGATAAGTTTTTCAACTCAGGGGCTTAGTTAGGACTGGGTGAGTATCATGATATAATAGTTTAGGATTTGTGGACTCATGGATGTCTAGGACAAAGACTTTTGAGGTCAGGGTTTCAAGTGCCTTAGAAAACTAACAGTCATTTGGTGGTATTTATTAAGAAGTTGAACAGTTTCATGGTCATGGACATGAGTTCTTTTGTGAAGGTTCCAAGAACAACAGTAAAGTTATACACAACTTTTGTCTTCCTGGGCAAAGATTTTTTTGGAATAGCAATGCCATGCTGATGAAGACAGTCGAATAAGAAAGTTGTATTATTGAAAACAACTGAATAGTATAGTAGTGTTAATGTAGTCAGTAAACACGCTCCCTCTTTACTCCCCCCACACCCTGTATTCCTTCCAGGAAATACATAGTTTATAAAAATACAGATATCCCTTCAAATGCAGGCTGATATACAGCATACGTGTGCTCACATATAAATTAATACTACCTCCACTGAATATAACAATATCTTGGATGTCCTTCCACAGAGTACTCAAAGACTTCCCTGAATTTTTTTAATAGCAGCATAATTTTCCACTTTGTATATGGGGCATTATTAACGCAGCTTAATGCTGACAGATGTTTTTTCCCCCAGCCATTGCCATTACAAACAATTCCATAATAGAAAACTGTGAACATGTCATTTCATACACAAGTGAACACAAGGAAGTGAGATGCAAAGTCAAAGGCTATCGGCCTACTAAACTTTGATAGACCACCACATTTCTCTCTGTAAAATTTCTTACCAAGTGATCTCTCCCAAAGAAGGCATCAAAATGCAATTTCCCGTCATTAGGTCTCAAAGAGGAAATAAGAGTAAAATGAGAGGCAATGTGGTTCAGAGATTAAAGGTGTGCATCCGGAACCACACTGCCCAGGATGGAATCCCATTTCCTTCCAGTGATGTCACCACCAGGCGAATCACTTCTGTCTCCATTTCTCTCTGAAGTGGGTTTAAGGATAGCAGGCTCTTCACAGAGTTGTGAGGATCAAAGTCGTTAACGATGCGAAGGGTTTAGAAAAGTATCTGGCACCTCGTAAACGCTATCTAAGTAAACTAAGAACCTATAAGGTTTGAGGCTTCCCACCAGCAGAGACACTGAACACTCAGTGCCTTCCGGTGATCTCAGAGCAGGAACTGGAAAGTTATGATAAAAGGCAATTCCCCCAGGAAGCTTGTGTGAATACAATCGATTCTACAACTTCCTGGGTATAGCTATGCGTTCAACCCCTGTCTTTCTCTGTGAGATTAGCAATAAAATTCCCAAATGATCTTAAGGGTAGATGAATCTGGGGGGAAAAGGTATTTATTTACTGTTCAAACATTTCCTATTCCCCTACCATGAGACAGGATCTATCGATAGAGTGGCTAGTACACACTAGCTTCTCAATAAATACTTATTGAATGAAAAATGAATTAAAAAGAGTTTCTGATGTTAAGGAACCCAGAACATCATTAGGGGAGAAAGACAAATGGGAATGACCATACAGAATAATGGGTGTTATAATGGAAATTAGCACGAGATGCTACAGAAGCATCAGACAGGGCCAACTAATGCAGACTAAGGGTCACAATACACTAGGAAAAAGGTTATCCAAGTTAGTAAGGGAAAGGTGACTCATGGATGGCCACAGAGGGCATCTAGTTAGACGGATCAACATTTACAAAGGTCTAGATGAAACAAGAAGGGAATCACTACAGTCATGTGGTTGAGAAAAGGTTCCAGACCCAGAAGGTCCTACCCCTGAATCCTATTTCCCCCCTTGGGCAAGGTCCACGCCTCTCTGTAACACACTGTCCACATCTGTACAGTGGGTAACATTAGTCCTTAACTCAGAAGACTGCCAGGATCAAAGAGGTTAGTGCATTAAGCAAAATGACTGACACGTAGTAAGATTGCAAAAAATGTTGGCCATAATCATCATCCCCATGCGGGAGGACAGGTCACGTTCAGGAGATAAAGAGTGGTTCTGAATGGGTCTTGGGCCCATACTGTGGTTTGAGGTAGCTTTAAAGAGGCTGAGTCCTTGGGGCCTACTGTAAGGAAGAGAATCGCAGCTCAGTCTTTGGGGCTGAGCCGTGCCCTGGTGTGTGGGATTTTCTAACACACAAAGGTTGAATTTGATGGAACCAAATGTGTCATTATGTACTTTCTACTATTGTGTGAGCTGAATGAGCCCGTGTTAGCTCTGTTAACACCGTTCCTAATATGCTGACGTGAATCACATCACTTCTCGGCTTCTGCTACTGCAGACCTCAGAGCCTCTGCCTTATCAGACTACGTGCACATGGGAGCCCTGGCCACTCTCCTGAGGGCGCTTCCCGGCTCTCACCTGGTGGTGCAGACAGGGTCACTGCTTGCATGAAGGCTGTGTGAGGGGTCCTTTGTTTTCACTGCTCCCTCACGAAATCCATTTCTTAAAAATCTTTTAGGCCTGTATACTTAGAAATTTCCCACAGTGGCTTCAAATTCTGCTTTCTTTTAAATTAATAGCTCAGAGGACTTGATGCTTTAATCATACTCTATGCTCTCTTTTTTAATGTATTATTCTATATTTCCTCACTTCCTCTTCCTGCCAGCCGCAGAGAAACTCCTGCCATTTATTTTCATTGACTTCATATCTTCACATCTTTGAATATATACATTTCCATTAAGATAAATAACCATTTATCTTGATCTTTATTACCTACCTGTAATCTAAGTATAATAAAGATCCTTTGTTATTTTATGGCTCAAATATTAGAGATAAAGCTTTCCCAAAGTTTTAAACCCAAAATATGTTATTGTTTTTATTTATACAGCAAATGGTTCATCTAGCCTCTTAAGAATACATTCCCCATGGGGCATCTGGGTGGCTCAGTGGATTGAGCATCTGACTTGGGCTCAAGTCATGTTCTCGTGGTCTGTGAGTTCAAGCCCCACATCAGGCTCTGTGCTGACAGCTAGCTCAGAGCCTGGAGCCTGCTTCAGATTCTGTGTCTCCCTCTCTCTCTGACCCTCCCCTGCTTGCTCTCTCTCTCTCTCTCTCTCTCTCTCTCTCTCTCTCTCTCTCTCTCTCTCTCTCTCAATAAGTCAACATTAAAAACATTAAAAAAAGATATGGTCAAACATATCTAGTCATTTCTGTTTGTCTGTCTCCATCCATCTTTATCTAGCTTGCTGGAGCTTCTTTCTGTCTTACGACTGGCATGCTGCACTCCTCTCTCCTTCAGCTCCAGTTTGAGCTGCTTCGTGGGACTGCTTTGGGGCTCTACTCCTGGAAGTCTCCTTCACCAGCACTCTCCCCCACCCCCTGCTTTATGAAAGTATAATTAACAAATAGAAGTTGTATATGTCTGAGGTGTGCCATGAGATGATTTGATATACACATTGTGAAATGATTACCGCAATCAAGCTAATCCACACATCCATGACCATGTGTCCGGTGAGAACACTCAAGCTCTCCACTAGCACATCAAGTATGTAACACAGCAGCCCTGGCTGTAGTCACTCTGCTGACTGTTCTACCCCTAGAACTCATTTATCTTATAGCTGGAAGTTCGTGCCTTTTGACCGACATCTCCCAGGTCCCCGCGCCCCTGGCACCCACCATTCTGCCCTCCTCCTGTGACCTTAACATTTCTAAATTCCACATAGAAGTGAGATCATACAGTATTTTTTTTCTGTGTTTGGCTTATTTTGGTTACTGTTATGTTCTCCAGGTTCAATCACACTGTTGCAGATGTCAGCATTTCCTCCTTTTTTAAGGCTGGATAATACGTGTGTGCACACACCCATGGTCTCCCATGTTTCTTTATCTTTCTGCCTGTTGATGGACACCTAGGTTGCTTCCATGTCTTGCCTGTCATGACTAATAGAGCAGTGAATGGAGGGTAGGGTCCAGTTCTCTCTCTACAGAACACCCCCTGTGCATATTCTGGAAGAGCCGTGTTTTGAGCATTAAGAAAGTTGGAATAAAGCCACCATCCAGAGCTATGAAGGGTCTGAGATTTACCCTACTCGCAAGTTGGCCTAAAGGCCTGCCACCAGGTAATGGATGCTGGAAGGAGACTCAGACTCCTGGGTCTGAGACAAAGTACATTATCATTCATGGCGAGAGTACTGACATGGGCCCTGGTTCCTTGACCTCCACTTCTCACACAGGAGCAGAAGGGCCAGGAAATACCTGAGCGTGCAATGAACTGCATTAGAAAGATGAAATGGAGCTTGGGGGCCCGAATCTGGTTTAGCGGGCAGTAGAGTTGCCTGCTCTGTGCTTCCAAGGGAGATATACTCCAGTGCCGTTCATTACACAGATTTCCTGGAAATATGGAGGACAAAGGCAGGAAGTGCCTCTGTTCACGGGATGTGTAGAAATATGAGACCCAAGGAGAACTGTCCCAGCTCAAGGTGGTACAGCAGACTCTAGGAGGAAGGGAGGAAGATGTCGTGTGTGATGGCAGGTGGGTGAAAATGTTGGCTTCTGGGCTGAAGTGCAGACACACTGAGTGTCACCTGTGAGGGAAAAGCAGCTTGGCTTTTATAATGAGGAATGTGTTCTTTTTTTTTTTTAATGTTTGTTTATTTTTGAGAGGGGGAAGAGGGGCAGAATCTGATGCAGCCTCCAGGCTGTGAGCTGTCAGTACAGAGCCCCATGTGGGGCTCGAACCCATGAAGCATGGGATCATGACCTGAGCCAAAGTTGGATGCTTAACCAACTGAGCCACCTAGGCGCCCCAATGTTTGTATCTAACTAGCTTTGGAAAAAAGTTTTACTGTTCTGGAAAATAAAAATAAAAGGAATTGAGGTTGGATTAATTATGCATACTTCAAAATTGAAGTAAAAGGGGTTACTTACTAAAATTTAGTACGAAAACAAAAGTTGTACTGAAAGAGATACACACTCATCGCGTGCTACCTGGCTCGGAATAGTATTGGCAGAGTGTAATGATGTAAGTTCGGAAAACAGATTTAAGTTTTAGTGGTAGGGTGAAAAGAGGAGAAGTGTGCGTGTGTTCATGTGTGCGCAGTGTTCATGTGAGCAGAGAAGTCAGGAGAGGATGTCTAAAATCTAGGAAGTCAGAAGTATAATTGCAGCCATGTTATAGAGAAAACAGAAGCAGCAGAAATACGAGGTGAATACCATGAGAAACAGGTAAAAGAGCTAAAAGTAGGTGCTTGTAAGAAGCAAGAATCACAGGTAGATAGAGAACTGTTTTAGTTTATGTTAATGTTTATATTTATTTTTGAGACACGGAGAGAAAGAGCATGAGTGGGGGAGGAGCAAAAAGAGAGAGGGACACACAGAATCCGAAGCAGTTCCAGGCTCTGAGCTGTCAGCACAGAGCCTGACATGGGACTTGAACTCATCAACCCCGAGATCAGGACCTGAGCTGAAGTCAGACATGCAAAGGACTGAGCCGCCCAGGCACCCCCTAGAACTAATCGTTTTAATAATGAAATGCCATTTTGTATTTTTAATTCTACATGTGAACTCTTTATAAAAACCAAATTCAATTGTCCAAAATTCAGTTGAACTTTTGGATGATTAGACGTGGTGGATATATCACCAGAGAATCAATCAGTCAAACAAAAAGCCTGGTGAAGAAAGAAACAGAGAGGAGGATTGTAATATCCAGCAATATCTCTAATTATAAAAGATGTGAATGGATCAAGTTAACCCATTGAAACAAAAAGTCTCTCAGACTGAATTTTAAGAATCTGACACGACACTAGTAAAATCAAATGACACAGAAGGGTTGAAACAGAAGAGGCTGAGATAGGATCCAGGAAAACGCTGACCAAAAAAATTGATGTGGGAGCGCCTGGCTGGCTCAGTGGGTTGATCCCAGGGTAGTGGGATCAAGCCCTGAGTCAGGGCTGACGCATGGAGCCTGGAGACTGCTTAAGATTTTCTGTCTCTCTCCTCCCCTATCCTCTGCCCCTCTCCCCTGCTTGTTCTTCCTCGAAAATAAAAAAATAAATAAGTTCATGTAATACTACAAACATCAGACAAAATACTATTCAAAGTGAAAACTAGTAAGGAACCTAGACTATTTATTAGCAAAATAATTCACCAAGGAAGTATTCCCTTCATGAAATTATAAGGTCCTGACAGCATAGCTTCAAATTGTGTTACACAAAAACTGATAAAACTCCTGGGAGAAACTGGACACCCAACCACAGGAGATATGCAGTCAGTTCTCTCAGAAACTAATAAAATCATCAGTGGGTCAACAGGGTTCCCAAGGGTTAAGGACAATTAACTCGCCTGATCTAAAAGTCTGACCTTCATGCAGAGGACGGTCACGATTTGACCCCACAGGAAGCCTCAATAAATTCTGAAGCACTGATTTTATATAAACAATTTCCATGAACCACAATGCAATACACCCCCCTCCGCAAACAGTAGCCAAGCCCTGGCTCACCCGTCTTCCCAGATGTGAACATTTACTTCATAAACTCTTCTGTGCCGGCCATTATTCTAAGCGCTTTCAAATATTGACTCACCCAATCTTTACAATAGCTGTTTGAGGAAGGACTATCATCCCTCACGTTGTGCAAACAAGGAAATGGACACACGGAGAGCAGGAACAGCTTGTCCAGGGCCGTGGAGAGTAAGCGGCAGAGGGCAACACAAGCCTGGCACCGGACTCCACATTCTGGGCTCTTGCGTGCAGTATCACACTTGTTCTATTAGCATAAACACCTAAATAAACTGTGAGCCGGGGTGCCCTGGTGGCTCAGTCGGTTGAGCGTCCGACTTCAGCCCAGGTCAAGATCTCACGGTTCGTGAGTTCGAGTCCCTTGTCGGGCTCTGTGCTGACAGCTCAGAGCCTGGAGCCTGCTTCGGATTCTGTGTCTCCCTCTCTCTCTGCCCCTCTGCCTCTTGCCGTCTGTCTCTCTCTCTCTCTCTGTCTCTCTCTCTCTCTCTTTTTCTCTCAAAAATAAATCAACATTAAATTTTTTTTTAAAAAATTGAGTTAAAGAAGAAATAGAAACAAAAATTTTAAAATACATACTACTACAACCTAACAGAAGTACTACAGATCAAAATAAACGAGGAATACCCAAAGCCATTCTCAGAAAGCAATTTACAGCTTTCTGTGTTTACTGTAAGAGGCAAGATAAATAAAAGATTCTAATCCAAAAAGCTTGGAGAAGAATAAACCCAAAGGAAGGAGAAACAAATAATAATGATGTAAAATTTAATTAAAATCCAAAGTAACTATGAAACAATAGAAATGTTCTTTTTTAAAACTTGGAATCTTTGGAAAGATCAATCTAAAACAACCTTCAATGACTGCGGTAAATCAGAAAGACTAAACAACATCAGGTAGGAGAAAAGGACACAAGAGAAGGTACACATAAGATAATTATAAAAACATACCTTGAACAACTTTATACTAACCTATTTGAAAAAAGGATATAAAATGGGTAAACTCAGAGGAAGATATAAATGACCATAATTATACCAAGAACAGAAAATTTACTAGAATAATTACTCTAAAAAATGGAAAAGCAGTGGGGAGAAAAAAAACTACCCGATGGTGGAGGGCACTTGAGGGGAAGAGCACTGGGTGTTGTATGGAAAACAATTTGACAATAAAATATTAAAAAAAGCAAACAAACAAACAAACAAGAGAAGACACCAAGCTCAGAGCTTAGAAAAGGCGTGAAATTTCTCCAGCATTTAAAAACATTGTTAATTGCAAATGTTTGATACCAAAAATAGGCAAAGTAGGAAAATCTAACTATTGGCAAATAACAGGTAGATGAAAAAAAATAGCTAATTCAGTTCAATCATGAATATGGGGTCTTGGTCTTTTGACTAAGCAGGGTTTTTTTTTTTTAAATGTATGAATGGGTCAACCTTAGAAAAATCTATTCATGTAATTCACTACCCTAGCCAATTAAAGAGTAAAAAGCATACGATTGTTATCAATGGATATAGAAAAGGAACCGGGTGAAAATTTACTAGATCACTAGTGAGAAGGTGGCAAACAAACCAGGAATAGCAAGGAACTTCCTCCATCTGATAGAGGACATGGCCAGAGATGCGCCCCAAGCATCCCTTCTCATGGTGGCCGAAACGTGGGAGGCATTTTAACTACAATTTGGAAAAAGGAAACACATCTCTCTGATAGCCTCTGTGGCTGCTAGCATTCAATCCTGTGTCATGGCTCATAACTGAAAGCAACAAGAGGAGACATAAAAAGTCAGAACGGAAAAGAGAAGACTGCCCAAAATAGACAGATGACGTAATCAATGTATTTTCTCCCTTTTCAGAAAAAAAAAAAAAAAACACCTCCATCCACTCCAGATTTTCCAGTCTTTTTACGTCTAAACTTATGTCAGACAGACCCACAGTCAGAGCCACACGTGTTCTAAAAATGGACACAGTTTCCAGATCACAATTTCAACATCAGGGTTTCCTTTTCTTTCTCTTGGGTTTCAATCCCATTGTATTCCTGATTCCAAACAGCTGCATAAATATTTCACTCGAGCTGCTTACTGAGAAAACTGAAGAAGGGACAAATAAGGCCCGGGATTAACAGATTATGTTCAGATCTTGGGAAGACCTGCCACCCATCGTGAGCTGCCCCGCGGCCATCCTGCAGATGGTCTCGATGGTGTGAGCAGTGATGCTCTGTGGCAGCCTTCACCCCTACCCTCCAGCAGCGGTCAATATACCACATAGTATCTCTCTCAGCTGTGGGTCTCTCTGCTTTTAATGACTCCTTAGCCCAAATATTCCCAGTTGCTCTCAGGTCAATGTTTGGGGCCAGGAGGGATTATGTGGGACTGGACTAGATGGCTGGCAATTTTCCCACGGTGGCTTGTCCGTCTCTCTCCATTGACCTGACTTATCAAAGACACATTAATAAACCACCTTACTATTGAGTATTCATGCTTCAAGTGAGCTGCTTCTTAGATAGGGAGCCTTTCCTACTTTGTGGGGGCAGGGGGGTCTCTAGGAGAAAGGCATAGATCGGGCACCAGAACTAGGAAACACCAAGGAGCCAAAGTCCCCGGGAAGCTGGTGGGTCAATGTCTGGGTTGCCTTCAACCTCTGGGAAGACCCATCTTGGGCCCACAGCAGGGGAGGAGACAAGGCTGGGTCTGCTGACCGCCCAAAGGCCAGAGACACAGGAGGGAGGCAGGAATCTGGAGGTTCTCTGTGTTCTCCAGCGATTCTCAGATGCTCTGGACTGTGACGTGCAAGCAGAGGGAATGGCCTCAGTACAGATGCCGTGTCCCCAGTGCCGCCATGTTGTCTGGACCTGGTGCGTGTGAAGCGCTCAGTGAGCACCTGTGGGAAGCATCCACAAGGGAATAAGTCACAGCTCCTGGAAAATTTGAATTGGAAGGGGCCTCACAGACCTTCAGCAATTAGCGTAGGAGGCCCGAGGGTGTAAGTGGCTTGCCTAATAAACCTGCACCCTTAAACATGGTTGGGTTGGACACCTGGGGGGCTCAGTCGGATAAGCGTCCGACTTCAGCTCAGATCACCCACAGCTCACAGCTTGTGGGTTCACG
Organism: Suricata suricatta; assembly: GCF_006229205.1. Lineage (NCBI taxonomy): Eukaryota > Metazoa > Chordata > Mammalia > Carnivora > Herpestidae > Suricata > Suricata suricatta. The sequence goes on along the minus strand of NC_043702.1, from coordinate 171,636,008 downwards.
CCCCATGTTGGGTACTGTGCTGACAGCTCAGAGCCTGGAGCCTGCTTTGGATTCTGTGTCTCCCTCTCTCTCTGCCCCTCCCCGGCTTGTGCTCTGTCTGCCTCTCTCAAAAATAAATTTCAAAAAATTTAAAAATATGGTTGGGTCTGGAAGCAAAAGCTCCTCTTCATCTGTGGAGCAGAGCAGGGCTGTGTCCCGACACTGATGCTTCGTCCCTGCGGGAACCCCGGATCACCTACACACATATCCGCCCTGTGATCCGGGGGATGAGCCCCCTTTCTAATGAGGTCCCCAGACATCGGTAGATTTGGATCTTGCTACTGCCACCTTGGGGAGAGGGACCCCGGGGCCCAGGGGCCCAGGAGAACAGTCCTCCCCTGACAGCTTGCAATGCACACTTAGGGGGCAGGCCTCCAGGAAGGCCCACGGGAGCCTGTGGCTGCTTTCTGGGGCTCCCAGACCTGACCTATCAGCGCAGGAATTAACAGACAGGCCCCAGCAGGTTCTAAGGTTTTCTTCTAGGCTTCTAGAAGACTCTGAGCATGCTGCACATGCCCGACAGAGTGGGAGTGCCAGCCATCCTGGATCTGGGCTCTCCAGCCTTACTCTCCGAAGCCTGATCCAGACTTGGCCCTGCCTGGCCAAGAGGTGAGTCACCCTCCATGACTCAGCAAAACAGGGATTCTTGTCTGACAGGGTGTGGCCTCACCATCCTTGCTCATGGGACCTCTCCTTTTCTTTTTCTCCTCTGTCCTGGGAGTATCACCAAGTGGAGAAATGAATGTATAACTGTGCTATAAGATTTAGGGAACAAAAAGCATTATAAATACTGGGGGAAAAATCATTCAGAAAGGGTTATCAGGGACTAAGCTTTAGAAAAGTCGCAGGCAGAACTTTCTACGGGTGTCGTTGGTGCATTTAGCCCAAAAATCAGTGTTCAGAGCGCCTTACTGCGGGAGCCTGGGGAACTGGGAACACGCACCCCACCTCTCACACCCTCTATCACACCAGGCTCTGGCGGGGTGAGCCCAAGTAGGCCCTTTCCACCAGAAACATGTGTATCTCCCGAACATAGAAGTCCCCACCATATCCTCCTGTTTCCTGCCCCAGATCTCAACCAGGAGCCAGGAAGGTGAGAGTCAGGGAATGCCTGAAATAGCAGGGTTTCGTGAGTGCAGGAGTCCAAGGAGAGTCCAGGAAGAAAGTCCCGGATGCAGGCACACCTGGAGAATTATTGCACTGGGAAAGGCTTACCCATCCCAACCCACATCCGCACGCTCCCCCTGTCCTCGGGACTCTCTCCCCTCCAGGAATGTTTCCTTCCTTGTCACCTGCTCCTCCTCCTGTCTCTAAAAGCTGGCAAAGCCCCCTGTAAGCTGTAAGCTACTATACACATTCTAGCTAGATGAGCACCAACCCCATCCTGAGCTGGGACTTGGGAGAGAACTGAAGATAAAAGCAATGACCTAACATACTCCTATTTTGACATTAATGCTCATCTCTATCAATGCTTACCACTTATTGATGGCCTACTGTATACCAGCCCTCCGCTAAATGCCTTCCAGGCATCTTCTAGTATCATTCTTCCATCGGTTCTCTGCCATGGAGATCGGCACTGCCTTCATCTTACAGGGGGAGAAGCTGAGGCCCCAAGAGACGAGGGAGCATTTCACGCAGGAGGAGCTGGGGCTTGTTCATGGGGGTGCTGAACTCCAGATGAGCCCCAGCCCCCTCCAGAGTGCAGAATCTAGAACTGGACAGAGATGGGAAGGGAGGACCGAGTTTCGCAGTCAACAGGGATAGGACAAATCAATGATGACAGTCATGCACGGGTGTCTGGGTGGCTCTGCCATTCAAGTAGAGCCTGATGGAAAGTGGGGATGGGGCGGGTGGGTGAAGGAGCAGAATTGGAATGTACTGTTTGCCTGTTACATATCAAGAACTATGCTTGGCTATTTACACAGAGTAATTAATATAATCTCCATAGCAACACTGTGAGAGTATCTTATTCTATTTCATCGACGAGCGAATAGAGACACACAAAGTGAGCAAAGGTAAAGTAGGTATCTTCTACTTACACGAGGGTTAATGCCAGAGGTTTCTAGAAATGTAAATATTTTGTTGTTTTCATCACTGTTGTCTTGGAGTTACTGGTACTTCAAACCTTTAGGATGCCTGAGATGCTTTACTGTGCTCAACTAGAGACTAGGAAACAAGCAGAAAGGACCTTCCACATGGAAGGGAGGGGATGTAGGTGTTGAAGCATGGAGTATTTGGGAAACACAGGAAGGAAAGCGAGGAGCAGGCTCTGGATCACAGAGCACCCTGGGTCCACACATCAGCCTCTTACCAAGAGAAAAGAGCAGTGTCTCCTCTCACTGTCCTAGGCCAGACACTGGCCATTTCTTTTTATTTTTATTTTTTGACAGACAGAGCAGGAGTGGGGGAGGGGCAGAGAGGAGAGAGAGAGAGAGAGAGAGAGAGAGAGAGAGAGAGAGAGAGAGAGAGAGGAAGACACAGAATCTGAAGCAGGCTCCAGGCTCTGAGCTGTCAGCATAAAGCCTGACATGGGACACGAACTCACTGACCAGGAGATCATGACCTGAGCTGAAGTTGGATGCATAACCAACTGAGCCACCCAGGCGCCTGGCACTGGCCATTTTGAATCGGATCCACAGGGGTGGGGCTTGGGAGGACAATATTATGTGCCGTGAGCAGAGCTGGGTCTGGCCGCCTACCTTCCAGAATCATGCCTCCAACAGTGATCCATCCCTGGCTTGAATTCTCACTTTAGTGAGGTCCCTTCATGACCGGCTCTCTGGCATGTCTCTGCTAGACCAAAGCAGGTGAGCTTGGGTGGACTTGCAGGGTTGTGCACACTCAGTCTAGTGCCTTTTCTGGTCTTCATCTCCTTCAGCCAAGCATGTGAGGTGCTTCTACTGCCCTCTGCAGGTATTTAGTCTCTTCCCCACCCCTCTGCATCTGTCTCCCAGTGCGAGGGCCCCTGAGAAGTTTGGGAAGTCTTAGAGAACTTAGCCAGTGTCTGAAAGCTGAGAGCTGCGGAAACTAGGAGCTACACCCATTTTGCATCTCTGCACATGGCTGATGAGGACCCTGGACCAGCTTCCTGTTTCCAGCCTGGGTGTTCAACCTCCCCACTTCATCTCTTTCAGACCCAGATTCTCCTCAATGCCAAGACTCAACTTGACCGTGGTGACAGAGTTTACCTTTGAAGGCTTTTCCATTTTTGGGAGGCAGCACAGACTCATTCTCTTTGTGGTCTTTCTGGTCTTGTACCTGCTGACCCTCGCCAGCAATGCTATCATCTTGATGGTTATCCGCTTCAACCGCCCACTTCACACGCCCATGTACTTCTTCCTGAGTGTGCTGTCCATCTCTGAGACCTGTTATACAGTGGCCATCATCCCCCGGATGCTGTCCAGTCTCCTCAGCCCCCAACGAGCCATCTCCATTCCAGACTGTGCCACTCAGCTCTTCTTCTACCTCACCTTCGGCATCAACAACTGCTTCCTGCTCACGGCCATGGGATATGACCGATACGTGGCCATCTGCAACCCCCTGCGGTATTCAGTCATCATGGGCAGAAGGACTTGTCTACAATTGGCAGGTGGCTCCTGGAGCCTTGGCCTGAGCACGGCCATCATTCAGGTGTCCTCCGTGTTCAGTCTGCCCTTCTGTGATGCCACCGTCATCTCCCACTTCTTCTGTGACATCCGGCCCCTGATGAAGCTGGCCTGTGCGGACACTACCATCAAAGAACTTGTCACTTTGCTCATCAGCCTGTGTGTCCTTGTTCTGCCCATGGTGCTGATCTTCATCTCCTACATCCTGATTGTCTCCACCATCCTCAAGATGGCCTCAGCTGAGGGCCGGAAGAAGGCTTTTGCCACCTGCGCCTCCCACCTCACGGTGGTCATCGTCCACTATGGCTGCACCTCCTTCATCTACCTAAAACCCAAATCCCAAAATTCCCTGCAGGACAGACTCATCTCCGTGACCTACACGGTCATCACCCCCCTACTAAACCCTGTTGTTTATAGCCTGAGGAACAAGGAGGTCAAGGATGCTTTGCTCAGAGCTTTGGGTAAAAAGCCTCTCTCTTAGGTGCTGGTCAGTCTCCATAAAATTAAAAAGTCTGCTGGGGGGTGGGGTCGAGTGCGGGAGCATGTCTGACAACAGGCACCCAGTACCTGATCTGGGCAGATCTAGGAATGAGAGGGCTGGAGTAAAACAAGGAAGGCACAGATTAATAAGGGACTGATGGATTTCCCAAGACCAGTAGATGGGCTTAGCAGACTTGATGAAAACCAGGTAAGATAAAGCATATTCAGGAGCTGTACTATAATGTTAGCCCCTGTTCCTGTTACCCTTGGCATAAGGGATTGTAAACTAGTAGTGAGGGTGGGAAGAATATATAGTATCTATCACAGGAATTTATGGGATCGGAACTTGGACTCAGCATGGAAATCGAGATCACTGAAATAACAAGTTCTCCATTATTTACACCTAACACTTTCTATGCTGTATTTCATACTACAATAAAAAAAATTCACTCCATTAATTTACCTTGTGCCTCTTCCTACCTGCACGAACCATCGACAGCTCTGTCGGACACAGGCTCTGAGAGCCAGTTGACAAACTGGTTGGGAAGTATAAAGCAAAAAACTGTAAAAATAGCTTCCTGGATACTGAGAGTTGCAAAACAAGAGTCCCCATCTTTCACATCCTGTCTCCTCTCCTCCCCCAGGCGCAGGGGTGATTTACTGGAGGCTGCTGCCCCCTCCCCCACCCCCAGTCTGAACAATTGCCAATGGTGGAAAGGAGGCTTTCTCAGCATGGGGGACACATACCCCATTCCCACCCTCCCAGGGGCAGACCACGGCCAGTGCCTGAACGACCCCAAAGGTACAAAGGCCACCCAAAATGGGATTAACTCTAGAGTCTTCCATTAGGTCAGGCTGCCCAGCTGAGCTGTGCCCGATCCCATCCTGCCTCTCTTCCTCCATTTTCTGGGAGTTCATCCTCAGTCCCTAGCATGGGGGCAAGCTCAGGCTCTGCTTCAGCTCACTACACCCAGGCCAGGTGTGCCCATGTCCACTGGACAGCTACTCAGGCTCCACTGCCTGGGCCATCTCTCTGCCTCTACACCTAGAACAGCACCTGATACGTGCAGCTTGGGGGTTATTAAAAAGAGGAAGAAAAGAAGGAAGTAAGGCAACTGTGAGCAGCCAACATACGACCAGCATATAGCTCTTCTCCCTCTTTCATTTTATTACAAAATTCCTTTCAGGTTGCCAGCCCCCACTTTGTGACATCCCTTCAGGTACATTTATGGAACACATCCTAGACAGCCGGCATGAATTCAAGCACTTTGTGCATTTAATCCTCACTATTAATCTAGGAGGTATTTTATTAAATTTATTTTACAGATGGGAAGCCTAAACCCTGAAAAGACCAAGTAAATTCCTGAAGGACAGAGAGCTAGTACATGGACCCTAATCAGGACCCAAAAACATGCAATCCAGCCCTGGAGTCAGTAGCTACATTATGGGCTCATGATGGTTACTTTAGCCAGCTTTCCACCTTTATAATACCTTTAGAAGGAGGGCCACACACTGCGAATTTATGCATAGCTCAGATCCCCCTAGAATGTCCTTGGGTTTTAGAAATCAGTCTGGATGTTCAGAAATTATGTGTGTAATATGCTTTTCCTTGAATATCTTGGTGCATTTTTTCTGCTCAGCACAGCTCTAAAGATGCAAAGAGAAAAAGGATAAAGGGAGTCAAAGGCCATGGGGGTGGGGGTGACAGAGCTCATGCCCATCAGATCACTAACTCTGTATCCATCCGCTTCTTCACTGGTTCACCCTGACGACCTGAAGTAGGACATGCATAAGCAGTAATACCATAGAGGGACTTTGGGACTAGAGAGGTACAGGTCCTGATCTTGGGTCCGCCATTATAAATGTGTGTTCTAGGAAAAGTGACTTAACCTCACTGGCCTTCCTTTCCTATCTGCACCTTGCAGCCTGCAAGATCAACCTCCAGACCTCCTGTGAGGCTCTGAAAACCTTTCGGGCCTAACATTTCCTGGAGCAGCTGTAATGGTGAGCACTTCCTCTGCTCCCCACCCCCACTGCACACTGCTCTCTAGGTCACGCTGCTGAGGTCAACATCAAGTCACCTAATATGGACACAGAACCAGAGTTTTGACAACGGAGTTCTCAGTCACGGAATGAGCTCCCCCTTGCTGGGAGGGGCTTTGTAAGGGGCACCTCCCACATCCTGCCCTGTGGTCTCTGCTCCCAGATTTCGGTCCACGAAATGTGTTCTCTCAGGGTCTTGCAAGAATCACTTCCGGGTTATACCTGCCACGTGTTAATAAGCTGCTTTCCCCCTGTCTCAGTTCCTGCCCCAGCCTCCCTTCCTGGACACCCTGCCCACGTGCTGGCCTGCCAACCACTTTCCATGGTGTCATTCCCTCTTCTCTCCCAAGGCCTGGAGTCGGTGCCAGGATTCAAGGGTGCATCTTCAGAGGCAGGCCCTATACTACTAACAAAAACATGTTGAACTATTTTTGTGCCATAATCCATTTGACAGAATATCGATTACTAAATTCCTGGTTTTCTTTTCCAGAATTTTTTTTCTATCAATAGATACAAAGAATACGACTGTATGATTCAACTAGAATCATGCTGGAGAGCCAAAAAGTTATTTTAAGATTAAAAAGGAGTTGTCACATGTAAAAAACTAGAGACCCCTGCTCTGGATGAGGACAGGGTAGGGGTGTGTGTGAGATTAGATATAACTTCCCTGCTGTGGACTGAATCATGACCCTCCAATTCATATGTCGAAACGCTAGCCCCAGCGTGATGGGATGTGGAAATGGGACCTTTGGGAATCAGGTTTAGATAAGGTCATGAAGGTGGGGTCCATGATGGGATTGGGGCCCTGTAAGAAGAGATACCAGAGGGTTCTCTCTCCCTCTCTCCAAAGAACGAGGACATAGAGAGAACCAGCATTCTGCAGTCCAGAAAGCAAGCCCTCACCAGGAACTGAATCTCCTGGCACTTTGATCTGGGATTGCTGGCCTTCAGAGCTGCAAGAAACGGCTCTCTGGCTGATCCCTTGGTCTATGATTATTGTGTTCAGCAGCCAAACTAAGACATTCAGGAACTGTGCTGACCTCAGCAAACTCTGTACTGAGCCCTCTTCAGGGCTCTGAACACTCCCTGCCATGACAATTCTAAGGCACCCTTAGGAAGTCTAGACTGGAACCCTAAATTAATGTGAATGGCACAAAGGAGCCACTGGAAGGGCTACGGGAATCTGGCCCCCACATAACGTGGTGTGCAGAGCGGAGGGAGTTGAGAGCAGGTGCTCCCAGCTGCCCCACCGGCTTTGTCTCTAGAGTCACCGCACCCGCTCATGTTTGTCTCGCGTCAAAGTCCAGTGGGTTTACCGCTGATGACAGTGTGTCCTCCTCACCACCTCTTACTGGTGAAGTAAGGACGCCGCAGTCTTCACACGTCATTTGGAGGACTCAGACAGAAACGTGTGAAAGGGTTCAGTAAGTGTTAGCTGATTCTGAAGCACCACCTCCCTTGTTTTCAGCAGGGGCCACATTTTTATGCCACGTACCCAAGTGACCCTTGTCCAAAATCTTCCTAATTTGTCCCCAAAGAAAGGCACCATAATAGCCTGAGCTATTTTGTTCACCTCTCTTCCCTCCCTAATAGGATCACACAGCCAGCAATCACCCCTCATGGTTGACCATTAACAGGGGTCATTTGGGTCAACTTATCTGTTCCAACAGAAAGCAAGCAGACTGGAGTCTCAGGGAGCCAGCATGAATGCACTTGAGATTAGTGTATGAAATGACGGGTCTTTTCCTCTTCCTTGATACACACACAGACACCAGATGTCTCTCGCCTCTGCCCCTCTCACCTCCACTGCCACCCTCCTAGATCACACCCAATTGACCTCTGGCCTGCCCTGGGACATTAGCATCCTCGTCCATCTCCCTACCCCTTCTCCCCTAGCCCCTGTCTCCCTCACACAGCTGCCACATCAATCCTGCAGTCACCAGACCTGCAGGAAGAAGGTGCAGGGGAGCCAGTGGTCCTTATGGGCCAGTCACTATGGGACTCTGAAGCCCCTGAGCAGGAGGAATAAGTTAATCACTTGAGGGGCCCTTAAAAATAGTATAAAATCTGAATACTCTAAGACCTTATTGTAGCCTGGTCTTTAGTGACAGAATTTTCTTTGTGATCAACCTGTGTCTAATCCCGGACCATCCCCTCCCTGCCCCCAATCATTTCAGTTTACTCTAATCCTCTGTCAGTCAAACTAAACCGTGAGCTGCTGGAAGGCTATGTCCTCCATTTCCCTGCTCCCAGCAACCACCCCGGGGGCCAGACAACATCTGGTGCTTCAAGAATGAATGGACACTGGTAAGCACACATGGTCAAGTAAGAACCTGGCAAGCAAGTGACAGACTCAAGGAAAGTCTTCAGGGGAAAGCACATCTGGTGTTGGGTCTCAATGGACTAGAAGTTTTGCCAAAATGGAGCAGGAGGGTAATTCTGGGCTAAGAGAAACAGTAGTCAGCCCCCATCCATTTCCTGGCCCCCAAGAGAGGGTCTTCAGGACCAAAGAGATTCCCTTCCACTTCTGAATGCCACAGGGCAGAAAGACAGCCAGAACTCCCCTCCGCAAAGCCAGGACCAAAGCTGACTACTCTTATTCCAAAGAGAAAAACCACATTCTTTAAATTTTTTGTAATGTTTATTTATTTTTGAGACAGACAGCAGGGGAGAGGCAGAGAGAGAGAAGACACAGAATCCCAAGCAAGCTCCAGGCTCTGAGCTGTCAGCACAGAGCCCAACACGGGGCTTGAACCCACGAACCGTGAGATCATGACCTGAGCTGAAGTGGGAAGCTTAACTGACTGAGACCCCAGGTGCCTGGAGAAAACCACCATCTTAAACTGGGCAGGGGCTGAGCTCCCTGACATCCAAGATGATATGGCTCCAAGCATGAGCTGCCTTCATTTGGAAACTATGGATTTCCAAGGCACATCTGTGGAAAAAAAAAAAAAAACAACCACAAGGTGCTTATGGACGCTAACAAGTAAAACTCAACTAAATAAACCAGCTTTATCTAAGGCTGTTTTTACTTGAAGCAAAAACTTTCCCCAAGCTCCCACACGGCTAACCCTGGGACTTGGTAAATAAATGAGCCCCTCATATAATGAGGTCCCCGGGTGCCTATAGTCTGCATCCTTCCAGCCCTGGTTGGGGTGGGGGGGCTCTCAGGATATCTTCAGGACGTGAGCCCCAGGATCCCCACTGGCTGGTCCTGGGGGAGCACCTTCTCTGACTGCAAAGACTTCACACAGAGGTGCCGTCAATGCTGCCTTTGACTCCCAAGCTTCCCACTTTCCTGCTAGAGCGTGTTTATCCGCTATCTGCTCAGCCTCTACTCGTGACGGGCTGTCCGTCTCAGCCACCCTGCTCATCCTGCACCTGCAGACCATGGCCGCCCCCAGCCCAGCTCTCCTGCTGTGACTCAGCACTAGGCAGACCCAGTAAGTGTTTTCCAGAACAGGAAATGAAATGCGGCTTATTGCCATGGGCTGGCTTTAATTTATTGCAGTGTAACAATCTATCACCATCTTCATAAGGACGTGCATGCTCTTCTTTCCTTTCATTTCCATGGAAGACTTACAGGCTCCCAAGAGTCGTACATACATACCAGGTCATACACAGCAGCCACCCTTCTACTTCAAGACAGATAGACATCAGCCAGATCAGATGTCACCCTAGCCCATGGTTTCTCAGCAGAAACCCTACGGGCATTTGGAATAGGATCTTCCTTGGGTGGGTCTGTCACGTGGACGGCAGGCTACTAAGCATCATTAGTTGCTGGCGGCAGCCGTGTCCATCATGAGAACAATCAGAGGCAGGGACACAGCTTCTGATTTCACAGTAGAGCTGCAAGGCCACCTCCTGGCTGAGCCACCACCTAGTTTCCGCCCAGAGACCTCACAGAAGTTCAATGTCTTTTTTACCACATCATTCAATGTCAAATGATTTTCTCTGTTCAGAAATGTCCTCTGGTGAAGCTTTACTCTTTCAGCAGTTTTAGGGTACATGAGTGACAGCTAGCAGCCAACATCTTTTAAGTAAAGTTTTATAAACGTGAAGGTCTCTGTGTCTAGTAACCTTCATTGCTGATGTGATTTACTTTACGTACAAAGTCTGTCTGAATATGCATAAGAAAATCAGAATAAAATTTATGTTTCCTACAGGAGCCTACTGTCTGATGGGTCAAAAATGTGAAATAGGACAGAAAGACTGACCCCCATCCTTCACCACGGTGATGCATCTGTAGTGTGACTCTGTTCGTTTTTCACTCAGGGCCTACTGTAGCTTTGGATGAGAGACCTGAATGTGCTCCGTCTTCCCCCGTACAACTGCTTCCCTCTGGCGAACAGGTGTCTGCCTACTAAGGTCTTTTGCCTTTGAGTTTCGAGATGGTTCAGCTGTGGCGGAGCTCATACTGTAGCAGGAGTCAGGGCTATGCATTGCCGGCTGACACCCCTCTCAAGGAGATAGCAGTGGGCAGAGGATGGTGGTTGGTTAAGATCCACCTTTTCTTCCTTGGAAATAATGTGAGCCTTTGGGTGAGCTTTGCCTTTGCATCCTAAAGGGTGTGCAAAGGGAGGCTTTATAGTCTTGAATGAGAAAAAACAAGGTCTCCAGTCAATCCTCAAGTTATTTCCCATAAGCCCAAGCTGGTGACACATGCAGATGTAAAAGGCTTAAAGCTGCCGAGTGTTTGTGTGTGGACGGTGTGGCACCTGCAGGGAGATGATCATCCATGGAAACATGAGGACATCACAGCACAACAGCTGTGGATACTGCGTCAACACCTGCAACAGTTCTTGAGGAACGGGGAAATACTTCCACAAGAGGAGAAAAGGAGGGAGGGCATTCCAAATGTCAAGGAGGAAGTGTGGGGTGAAGTGAGTGGGAATTTACATGGTTATGTTGTGGGAACAGGACAAAAAAAGAAAAAGAAAGATGGATAGATTCTGGGATACATAGGAAATTGTAATGGATGACCACAGAGTAGAACTACTTTAAGTAAACCCAGAGATTAACTTTAACGCACAGAGAAACACACCCCAGGGTTCACAGCTGAGAATGGAGTTCAATCTGAGAAATGGGCTTCAGCAAACTTGTAAAAATTATGCACCTTCTGTTCTTCTCCATTTCAGATTTCGTGAGCACCCCATGGAGAGAGGGAACCACACTCTCATAACCGAGTTTGTCTTCCAGGGTTTCTCCAGCTTCGGTGAGCACCAGCTCACCCTTTTTGTCGTGTTCCTTGCACTGTACACTCTAACCCTGGCTGGCAACGTGGTCATCGTGACCATCATTAGTGTGGATCGTCACCTGCACACGCCCATGTACTTCTTCCTGAGCATGCTGTCCTCCTCAGAGACGGTATACACACTGGTCACTCTCCCACGGATGCTCTCCAGTCTTGTAGGTATGAATCAGTCCATCTCACAGGCAGGCTGTGCCACCCAGATGTTCTTCTTTGTAACCTTTGGCATCACTAACTGCTTCCTGCTCACGGCCATGGGCTATGACCGCTATGTGGCCATCTGCAACCCCCTGAGATACTCAGTCATCATGAACAAGAGAGAGTGTGTCCAGCTGGTGGGGGGTGCCTGCAGCATTGGGCTGATCGTAGCCATGACGCAAGTGACATCTGTGTTCAGGTTGCCTTTCTGTGCTACGAAGGTGGCCCACTTCTTCTGTGACATCCGACCTGTGATGAAGCTCTCTTGCATCGACACCTCGGTCAATGAGATCCTGACTGTGATCATCAGTGTGCTGGTGCTCGTGGTTCCCATGGGCCTGGTCTTCATCTCCTATGTCCTCATCATCTCCACCATCCTCAAGATCCCCTCTGCCCAGGGCCGGAAGAAAGCCTTCGCCACCTGTGCCTCCCACCTCACGGTGGTCATTGTCCACTATGGCTGTGCCTCCATCGCCTACCTCAAGCCCAAGTCTGAGAACACCAGGGATCAGGACCAACTGATCTCTGTGACCTACACTGTGATCACGCCCCTGTTGAACCCAGTGGTGTATACCCTGAGGAACAAGGAGGTCAAGGACGCTCTGCTCAGGGCCACAGGCAGGAAGCTTCCCTAACAAGACAGGAAGTGCTCTCCTGAGGCTCTTAGCATCCATTCTCAGCAAGAATAGGAGCACAGCCAGGTGCCCTAGGCTCCCAGACACCTGCCCCAGAAGGAGGCAGAGGAAGAGCAGCAACATCCAACTGTGAGTCTGAAAACTTTAAAGCCCCTGAACAAAGCATTAGCCCTGTTTTTGTGGGTAAATAGACAAACAAGGACAGGAATTGCCCGAAGAACAGGTCAGGAAGTAGCATGAGCCCAGGATCCTTCATGGACATTTTGGTTTCTAATGAAGGCAATGGAGAAGAAATAGAATCCACGGGATGCATTTTCTCCTACAATTCCTTCCTATAAGAGCATGAGGATTTCTCAAATGGGAGTCCCTGTTAGAATCTGTTTATACATGACATATCAAGTAATAAGTGACTGTGTGGATAGGGAGAATGGCCTCCGGATGGGAGAGCAAGGGAAAATAGATTTCCTCCCCTGGCTGCTTTCATTTATCTCAGCTTCTAGCAAGACTGCTTATTAAAGATGGTGATTGACCATAGACAGTTTAATTAGAGATCCTGGCAATTCCAGAGCCTGTCAGGTTTAAGGGCACATTCCAAGAGCCTCCTGGGTCAGTTTAGTTGTTATTAATTCAGAAAGTGAGTCACAGGTAGTAGCAAGAACAGGGCTGTCTACTGGATTCTGGGAAAGACTGATGGAAAGACCCTACCTGCGTGTCTTCAAGAAGCTCAGATTCTAGCAGCAGAGACAAACGTTTAAAAGTATGGTTTCAATTCTTTAGAACAGGTTGGAGGTGGAAGGAAGGGAGGGAAACTGTTGGAAATGTCAGGAAAGTCTCAGAAAAGGTGATCTGTAATATGAACTGGCTTTACAACATCTGTAGGAGATTTTTTTTTATTTATTTTTTTTCTTTCCATAATATTTTATTGTCAAATTGTTTTCCATACAACACCCAGTGCTCTTCCCCTCAAGTGCCCTCCACCATCACCACCACCTGTCTTCCCCCCTCCCCCCTCCCCCCCAACCCTCAGTTCATTCTCAGCATTCAATAGGAGATTTCTTGATGGGTAATTTGTTGGAGGACAAGAATCCCAAAGGGAAGGAACAGCATATTCACAGGGATGAAGCCAAGAGGATTGTTTAGGAGGCTAAAAAAATTAGTTATCATACTGACTCCAAGAGAAATAAAAGGAGGTGGAGGGAGATAGGACCAGAGGGGTAGGCTGGGGTCAGATTGTGAAGGCTCTGTCTACTGAACTAAAAAAATATTGGCTTTAACTTTTAAACAAAGGCAATCACCCAAGATTTGGGGAAACGAGGACTCAGTACACAAGGCACCTATGTGAATTGCTGGCCTCCTTCTTGTCCTTACATAGCTCCAATGAGACATGCAAGAGATTGTATGGATCTCTAGATGCTAAGCCGAGAAAACTAGGGAAAAGGGAATGGGAGTGGAGTATCTGGAAGTAATACACAGAAATAATTATGTACGTGTGATGAAGCTGAATCAGGCAGTCAGAGAGACCATGGTGCAGTGGCTGGTGAAGGAGTCTCATACAGATTTGGAGACTGAGGCTCAAATGAGTACCCAGTGAAGGAGAGCAAGGGCCTGCCATTACATCAGTAAGTAGGCTTGACCTCAGGCATGAGGACCACGGCCCCAGAACACACCTTCCACCAGAATTCAAGGGTGGGCTCGTTACTCAGAAAAGCCTTCAAAAAAAATACAGGGACACCTGGGTGACTCAGTCAGGTAAGTGTCCTGACTCTTGATCTTGGCTCAAGTCATGATCTCATGGTTTGTGAGATTGAGTCCGGCATCAGGTTCTCCGCTGACATCATGGAGTCTGCTTGGGATTCTCTCTCTCCCTCTCTCTCTCTCTGCCCCTCCCCCACTTGTGCTCTCTCTTTCTCTCTTCAAATAAGCTTTACAAAAAAAAAAAAAACCCAGAAACCTGTTCAGCACATGTATCTGCCCCCTCCAGGCCTCCAGTCCAGAGCTACCAGGCCCTCTGCTAGGATCGAGGGGAAGCAATGACAAAAATCAAACTATACCTAAAGTTCTCTAGAATCCACAGTGGCTGAACGTAATGAGGAGAAGTTTTTCACTGGCATTGGTTATTTCACAAAGAACGAAATGATGAAAAGCAACATCATGCAGGCAAAGGGCTTGACAGCCATTCAACAATCATGTGGCGCCTTCTCTACAGCCAGAATCTGTGGGAGACGTGGGCTATCAACAGACACTTGCCCCAAAGAAGGGGGGGCCCTCAGTCTTGCAGGGGAGATGGGCTTCTGCAGCACTCCCCATAACACAAAGGGATGGAGAAATGAACAAAGAGTGCTTAATATTTTATGACAAAGATCTAAGCCTTGGAATATTGTTTTGTGATCTACATAAAGCTCTATCTCTCTGGAGGGAAAGGGCCCTGCAGGCAGGAGTTCAGTGAAATAAATGCTTGTTACCTAGCAATGGGCTTTTGTTATGTGGGGGGAGGGGGCCTCCCCTGGGGCCAAGAGCTGCTCTGCTCCAGACCAGCACCGGTCAGAATACTTTATCACTGCTGACTTCCTGTACACGGATCACCCAGGTTTTTCGGAACTGTTATCTAAAGGGAAGAGCTTCACAGTCGGGTATCATGGAATCAGAAGGTTTTATCAGCCCTTGTCACCCCACTGAGGAACTGTCCACACAAATTTCCCTGACCCTCTCCACAGTCAGAACTCTTGGCTGCATTCACCACCCGAGAGGAATCCCTCCGGTTCCCTGGGATCATTTTGGTCACTGCTCATACTCAGTGTCCCTTTATGGCAAACACCTCTTCCATAGGAGGTCTCTTGCCATAAGATACTTTCCCAATCATTATCTCACTAGGTTCTTAGAATCACCCTAGAAAGGAGGCAGGGATGAAGCTCTCCGCTGTACAAATAAGGCTAAAATTGACAAAGGGGTGAACACGGAACCTGAGTTTGTACCATTTGGCAGGCACTTTCTGTTTATCCAGAGTGTATCCTCACCCAAGGGCAATTCACAGTACAGATAGCAAGATGCCAGAGAATTCCCCAGAGCCTCTGATTTCCCAAATGAGACCTCGTCCCAGAACCTTCTTCAGGAGAGACTTTGTGTCCCATTGGAAGGGCCACTAGGGCCTCCCCCTAGCCAATGAATGGGGTCCCCAGAGCAAGAGTGTCTCTGGCTGAAACTCCTGATGTTTTCATGAGGAACCAGCTAAAATTTTAGGAGATGTGGCATCCACTTTTCTCCAACATATAAAGAAATCAGAAAAGCATTTACAACTCCAGAAGCAAGGCTGGGTCTCAGTGAAGAGGATGAGGTCTGGGGCTGACTGCTGAGAGTGTAGTGGTGAATCATGCTGAATTTCTGTCCTCCAGAAAGATTTTATATATATATACACACACATATATATTTACACACACACACACACACACACACACACACACACATATCAGGCAACACTGTAGAGACTGCACATAGACCAGTGGTTGCCAGGGGTCTGAGAAAGAGAGAAGGTTGAATAGAAGCACAGGTTTATTTTTTAGGGCGGTGAAACTATTCCGCATGATACTATCATGGTGGATATGACACTCTGCATTTGTCAAAACCCATAGCATGTTGCAGTAGAGTGAACCTTAATGTATGCAAATGAAAGAAAAATCATTTTAGGAGACGGAGATCCCAGAATAGAATGCAGGCTGAAGCAAAAGAATCTAACTGTATTACAAACATACAAAACACCCACCAAAGGGGGAAGGGGAGAGATGCTGACCTCAATAACTCTGAAAATGCACAAACTCTGTGAAGACGAAACACAAAAGGACCTACACATAAGCACGGTCATCTAATTTTGAAAAGTGTTACCCACAGGGCTTCAGGTTAACAAGTCTCAAAGTGCTATAAAGGTATACTGGAACAGCACCATAAGAAAATGGATGGCAGATGGTAGAAGCCAGGTTTTCCACTGTGAGTGTAGGAAGTTACAGACAAGCAAGAGGCGAGGGCCAGGAATGATCTATGTGGAAACGGATTGTAGAAACCCAGGATTGTAGAAACCCAGATCTTGGTTTCTCAGCCCATTCTCCATTAGAAGGATCTAGAAATCTTGCATAAATGGCTATCCTAAGACAGGAAATAACAGAAATAAGTGAAGGAGAATAGACCAATCTTTTGGGTGGATAAGAATTCCAACAATTTCTATACATAGGCTCCTCTTAAGGAGCTGGAGCATAACTGTATTAAGAGTGAATCACAGAGGCTCCTGGTGGCTCAGTCTTTTAAGCATCCAACTCTTGATTTCGGCTCAGGTCACAATCTCATGGTTTGTGAGTTTGGGCCCCGCTGATGGTGCAGAGCCTGCTCAGGATTTTCTCTCCCTCTCTCTCTGCCTCTCACCCACTCTCTCTCAAAATAAATAAATAAACTTAAAAAGAAAAAAGAGTGAACCACATATGGTGATTTCTTTCCAAAGAGTATGGTAGTGAGGTGTGTTACAAAGAATAACTTACTTCAGAAACCTGTAAAACCACCTTATCCAGGTCATCAAGATTAATGTCAACAATGGGAAGTCATATTGGGAGAATGTTCCCTAAATATGATGTAATGAGATGGCATTTTATCTCTGTGGTCTTCCTCCCAAAATCTCTAATCCTGAGTACTTTTCTTTGAAGTTTACTTTATCTGCTATTAATATAACCACTCCTACTTTCTTTTGATTGTTATTTTCCATCCTTTTATATTCTACTGGCTAATATCATATTTAGTTTCTTGTAGAGAATATATAGTTGGGTCATGTTGTTAAATCCACTGTACCAATCGATCTCTGTTTTAAGAGGACCCCTTTAGACCACTTAAAGTAATTATTGATATGTCAGGCCTCAAGCACTATTTCGTTTCTATTTTATTTCTTTTTTGTGCCTTCCTGTGGGTTATTTGAACATATTTTAGAATTACATTTTGATTTCTCCGTAGTATTTTGAGTGTGTCTTTCTGTACAGCTTTTTTAGTGGTTGCTCATTTGGGTCAATAATAAGGAATTGAGTTGCTAGGTCCTAGAATGAGTGTGTGTTAAACTTTATAAGACACCATCAAACTGTTCTTCCAGAGTGGCTATACCAATGTGTTTTCCCAATATGAAAATCTCTGTGACTCTTAATCTTTGTAAGCTGTTGGTATTGCTGGTATTTCTTATTTCTGTGATCCCAATAGGTAGGCAGTTGTGTTACAGTGACTTTACTTTATATTTATCTAATGGCTAACAAGGTTGAACAGCATTTCATGCCTTTATCATCCTTAAAGCTTTTCGGTGAGCTGTCTGATCAAATATTGTGCCTTTTCTAACTGGATTGTCTCCTCATCTTAAATGTTGAGAGTTCTTCCCATAGTCTGGATAGAAGTCTACTGCCAGATATATTATTTGTAAATATTTCATGCCAGTCTCTCGCTTGTCTTTTCCTTCACATTATAGTTATTTCACAAAGCAAGATTTTCCAACGCTGAAGTTCAATTTAGCAATTTGTCTTTAATGGTTATGTTTGTGTATCCTATCTGACAATGTACTAAGTCTAGTTGAGGAAGGTTTTCTCCTAAAAGTTCCATGGTTTTAGGTTGTACACAGATAGATGTAGGATACATTTACTTTTTGTGTAAGATACGGGGTTTAGGTCAAGGTTCCAGTTATTACAACATCCTCCTTTGAAAAGATTATCCTTTCTGCACTGAATTGCTTTGGTGCCCTTGTCAAAAATCAATTCCACATTTGGGATCTTTCCATAATTTGGTTATTGTTGATAGCACTCCTATAAACACTAGGGTACATGTGAATCTGGTATATACAACGGAACACTACTTGGCAATGAAAAAATAAAATCTCACCATATGTAGCAACACGAATGGAACTAGAGGGTACTATGCTAAGTGAAGTAAGTCAGTCAGAGAAAGACAAACATTACATGAGGAATTAGAGAAACACAACAGATGAACATAGAGGAAGGGAAGGAAAAATAAGATAAAAACAGAGAGGAAGGCAAACTACAACAGATTCTTAAGTACAGAGAACAAACTGAGGGTTACTGGAGGAGAGGTAGGTGACGGGATGGGCTAGCTGGGTGATGGGCATTGAGGAGGGCACTTGCTGGGATGAGCACTGGGTATTGTACATAAGTGATGAATCACCAGGTTCTTCTCCTGCAGCCAAGACGACACTGTATGTTAACTAACTTGAATTTAAATTTTAAAAAATCAATTCCACATATTCGTGTACTATTGACCATTCCCATTCAGGAAAAAGACATGTCTTTTAGGATCTAACCCCCTACATACACACCATCACCCCCACCCCCACGAACCTTTTGTGTACTGCTTCATTTTGTCTTCATCTGCTTTGATTATGCCTAGGAATTTTAGCAACAGGCCCGAGGCCCTGCAGTTTCAAGACTGGAGAAACTTCCCTAACCTGCATCACTGTGACTAGACAGCAGAGGCTGACTTGTGTATGTGTAACAGCCCCCACAAAGCCAGCCTGTCCTGTGGTCCCACTTCCAGACACCACACCAAGGAACAAACGTGCCTCTCCAGCCTCCTCCTTGACCCTTCCCCCTCCCCGTTGGAATCCCTTCACCGAAGTTCTATCACACACACACATTTATTTTATGTAAATAGATTCCTGGAGGCCTGACCCTGAAATGTCTGAATCCCAGTGGAGACACAACATAGCCTTCAACGGAGACCCTTATACCACATTCCGAACATTTTTCCCTGTTCCCCAAATGTCATTAATAATGAGATGACTGGAACCTGAACCAAAATGATGAGAGCACGAATGAAGGAAACAATATAACATATTACACAAATACGACAGTCCAGGTTCTGGCCCCAGATGCCAGAAGGAGCTTGAGGAAGAGGGTGGAGCCCAAAGTCACTTTGATCATTCTAGGTGGAAAAAGCATGAGGTGATTTGTAAAAATTATTAAATATGAGGGAGTTCCATTGTAAAGACAACGTCGACTTTGAGGTGATTAGAAAGACTTCAAGTGGAAATACTCAGCAGGAAGTTGGAAATGCAGGTGAGAACTTCTGTGAATACGAAATGGGGCGCCATCCACAGAAGGTGAAGAGTCAAGCTGTGAGAGCCAAAGATTTCTCTGAGGAGAGGTCACACAGAGACAAATGGAAGAGTGAGGACTGAGCCTCAAAATTAATGAGCAGCATTCAAGTGGGTGACTGTGAGGACCAGGAGGCAAAGTGTCAATGTAAACAGAAAGCGGCTAATTGAACAGGAGCAAAGAGCTCTCCTCTGCTGAAGGCATTAAATTAATTTTAGCTTCACATAAGCAGTTTTCGTTTTGTTTGCTGTTGGTGTTTTTTGGGTATTTGCTCTGCTAACCGGGGTTCAATGACATCGCCATCTACCCACCTTAGCCTTGCATTTTCTTGAAGAAAGAACCTTCTGGTATCTGTGGTCTGGGAACCCTTCTGGGTTTCTGAAAGCCCTTCTGAAACTCTACACAAACACCCAAAAATAGGGTACCCTGTAATAATCATTTCCAATTTTATTCTTTCAAAAAAGACCATCCCTGCCTTCAGCAGTCCTGTGTTTACTGGATCCTTTCTGGTTATTTGCATCTATTCACAGCTATTCTTTTTACAAGCATCCAACAGATTCCTTGTATATTCAGGAATTGTACTGATTATACACAAGGTTTTCATAGGAGAATTTAGTTTCCCAGGTCTCCCACCCAAGCAGTAACCAGGACTGACCCTGCTTAGCTTCCGAGATGGGACGAGATCAGGCACATTCAGGGTGGCATGACTGTAGACTAGTTTCCCAATTCTAAAATAATAAATGCACGTTCTGGAAAAATAAAATATCAAAATACATAAGGAAGAATATAGGAGAGAATTTTAAAACTCCAATTAACTGTACATTTGAGAAAGCACATTTCCTCTCTTTTTTACTTTACAGAGATAATATTTTATATAAAAAGTCACATTTGCTTTTTCATTTAATATAGTATAAAGCTTTTCTCTATACTATTGTGGCCTCTTCATAAGGATGATATGTAAATTAAAAGCTTCAAAATATACCGTCATATAGATGTTCACTATTTTCTTCAGCCATTAATTAGTTTTTAGCATTTGGATTGCCACCTCATTTAATTTAGCACAAAAAAAAACAAAGAAAGAAGGAAAGAAAGAAAAAAAGAAATCTGTAAGAAAACATGGCTTCTCAGTTTCAAAATAATCCATTTTGGCTCATCCTCACACGAAACAGATTTAATATGAATACCAATTTCCATTACATGCAAAAAGGTGGTGTCCACAGGTCCTATAATGTATAGGTCTTTTCTGCATGTAAAATTCCCACAGTGTGCAAAAAATGGTCCAATGATTTTTTTCTGAGTGATGAATGCCAACCTAAAGTTAATCTTTCTCTTCAGTGCATTAACCCCAAATATTTCTTCTAATAACTCTATTTCCTTTCCCTTAAAAAATCATTCTATGTACTTTCTTTTTTTTAATGTTTGTTTTTTTTTAGAGAGAGAGCATGAGTTGAGGAGGGGCAGACACACACACACACACACACACACACACACACACACACACACACACAGAATCTGAAGCAGGGTCTAGGCTCTGAGCTGTCAGCACAGAGCCTGATGTAGGGCTTGAACTCACAAATGGTGAGATCATGACCTGAGCCAAAGTCAGATGCTTAACCAACTGAGCCACCCAGGAGCCCCAATATTTTTTATTTTTTGAAGCTTGTTAATTTTGACAGAGAGAGAGAGAGAGAGAGAGAGAGAGAGCAAGCATGCACAAGTTGGGGAGGGGCAGAAAGAAGGAGAGAGAGAGAAAATCCCAAGCAGACCCTGACACAGGGCTTGAACCCACGAACCGTGAGATCATGGCCTGACCCAAAGTCAGACGCTTAACCAACAGAGCCACCCAGGAGCCCCTATTCTAATTACCTTGAATCATTTTTTTTGTCTTAACATTCACCCAGCTTTGGTTATTTACAGGGATCCCCACAAGGAGAAAGAACATCTATCTTTCTTACATTTATGCATCCAGATCAATGTGCCTGTTGCCATAAGATACTGTCTTAAGGCTTTTCTGATGTGTTCTCCTGGACTGAATTCTCAGGAAATGTGCACAGTGGGGCTTGGATATGTGACAGATAGTTACGATCAAGGACTAAAAATCTGTCGACAGCTTACAAAAATTTTTTCATCCAAAGTAATTTTTAAAAGCATGTTCACTGAGTAGAACGTAGTTTCCAAGAAGATCTATAGGATGTTTTCTCTACAAACCACTTCTCCTGTGTTAGGGTTTACTTTTGCCCTGCTTACCCCGCCCCCTTGTACCTCCAAAGTCCTAAAGCAGGTCTGCAGGTTGGCCCTGCTGTGGAGTCACTGAGCTAGAAGAGACATGGAGATGATCAACTACTTTGCCTTACAAACTGCATCCAGGAAATTTCAAGGGAACTGTCCAACAACATGAGGCTAGCCAGGCCAAGCTAGCTGATTTGAAATTCGTATACTTTTCAATACTATCCTGCATCAGAAAGATAGATAATTACAAGTTGGCTGCAAATATATTTCCTCTGGAAAGGTAAATCACTCGGTGGGAAAATGTGGGATGACTTTAGGCTTTGATTTCAAATCTTGTTGAAAGTACTCATGCAAAAGATATATAAGACAGGAAGAGTGGAGGGGCCCCTGGGGGGCTCAGGGCATGGTCTCAGGTCTGTGGGTTCGAGCTTCACGTCAGGCTCTGTGCTGACAGCTCATAGCTTAGGGCAGCTTCTGATGCTGTGTCTCCCTCTCTCTCTGACCCTCCCCCACTCATGCTCTGTTTCTCTCTGTATCAATAATAAATAAACATAAAAAAAATTTTTTTAATAAACTGCATTTTTTAAAAAAGGCAGGAAGAGTAGAAAGGAAGTCTGAGGCATGATTCATCTGCCCCACCCAGCCATGGTGATGGGATGGAAGGAGGACCTTACATCCTGCCTCACCACTCCAATCACTGTGATGTGTTAATAATCTTGTCCTCCTCAGCAAACTTCTTGCCCCACATACTCGCAAGGGTTACGCATTAAGGCATTTGTGTCAGGCCATCGAAAATTTATACGTATTTTCTCTTACCCCAGGATATGACATTCAATATGTTTTCACAATTATTGTGATTCTGTAAGTGATTCTTCCCAAAACAAATTAGATCTTCCCCAAGGTTATATTATCTTTTATTATTTACATAAATAGCTGGAACTCTTAAAATGTCAGGGGCGCCTGGGTGGCTCAGTCGGTTAAGCGTCCAGCTTCGGCTCACGTCATGATCTCACGGTTCATGGGTTCGAGCCCCGCATCGGGCTCTGTGCTGACAGCTACCTCAGAGCCTGGAGCCTGCTTCAGATTCTGTGTCTCCCTCTCTCTCTGCCCCTCCCCTGCTCATGCTGTCTCTCTCTGTCTCTCAAAAATAAATAAAAACATTTAAAAAATTAAAAGAAAAAAATCCCAGCTTCAGTTCAGGTCATGATCTTGCAGTTTGTTGCGTTTGAGCCCCACGTCGGGCTCTGTGCTGACAGCTCAGAGTCTGGAGCCTGCTTCAGAGTCTGTGTCTCCCCTTCTCTCTGCCCCTCCTCTACTCATAGTCTCTGTTTCTCCATAATAAATATATGTTTAAAAATTAAAAATAAGTAAAAATAAAATAAAATGGCAACTTGTCTTCCCAAAGAAAGAAGAAAGGGAACATGGTAAGTTTTGCTTTTAGGGGTACCCAACCACACCAGCCAGTATGTGCTTAAAAACAAGATACCTCTGCCTCCCAGGGTGATTAAGTACCAAGGACCACATTTTGCACAAACCAGTTCACCATTAAGTATCTGTGGATGGAAAGAAAGAAATATGGAAAAGGGAGGAAAGGAGAAGAAAAAGGAAGGACAGGAGAAAGGAGAAAGAATTTGATCTATAGACCAAGATGGGGAAAAGAACCAATATAATTGAAAGCTAACCATGTGTTGGACATTTGACTTGCAGTTTTTATTTTGTCCTAACAAATAAAATAGAAATTTTATCTGTACTTAGCTATTGAAGGAAATGAAGCTCAAAGTTCATACGCAGTTAAGGGACCACAGAGAGAGATTCCAACTGCTAAGCCTGCACACTTTCCTTGTCTTCACTACCATATTCTGCTTGGATTCCTTGAACAGCCCAGCTGTTCCTCGCTGCCTAAGACATCTCCCTGCTGCCACTCCTCTACCATGCCATAGTCACCACCCAACACCAGAATCTTTATACAATGCGATCAGACCGTGTCACTGACCCCTGACCAAATCATCCTGGTGGCTTCCCTCTACACTTAGAATAAAAGGCAAATGTCTTTTCCAGGTCCACACAGACCTACCTGACTGTTACCTGTATCTCTGACCCCTAGTTCTCTCTCCCACTCACCACCCTGCAGCCACACACCTCCCTCTCCTTCCAAGAATACAAATCCTGAATCCAGCTTTGGGCCTCTCAACTTGCTATCTGCCTGCCTGCAAATTCTCTTTCCCCTAGCTCAGAGGATGGCACATCATGGCCTGCAGGCCAGATTCAGGTAATCCACCCCTGTCTGTTCTTGTAAATAAAGTGTTATTGGAACACAACCACACCCATTTCTCTTACCTACTGCTATTTTCAGACTACAGTGGCAGAGTCGAAGAGTTAAGACAGAGACCATGCAGGTTGCAAAGCCTAGAATATTTACTATCTGATCTTTTTCAGGATAAAACTGCCCTATATTATGGCCTGGTTGGTCCTATCTGGTCACTCAGAAGGGGTTTCTAACTCAAATGTCATTTCCAAGGAGCGGCCTTTCCTGACCACCCAGTCAGCGGAATTGCCCCAATTCCTATCATCTGTATTACTGTCCTTAGAATGCTTATTTTATTCATTTATTCCTTGTCTCTTACCTCATTCCCCTTAGAATATGCATTCCAGGTGAGCTGCGACATTCCAATTCTTGTTTAAAGCATTTGCTAGTTATCAGCATAGAATAATCTCTGATGAATATTTTTAATAAATGAATACATGATGGTACCCTTGGTTTTTATTATTGCAACTCAATATTTTCCATGGCCTTAGATTTTCTAACAAGAAAAGAATGCTCTGGCCATAGGAAAGAACAATGTATAATTAAGCAAATTTTGCTCAATTCTGCAGATCTATTTCAGATACAGTAGAGACAGACATCACACTGCCCTCAAGAAAACCATAAAGTCTACGAAACGCAGAGCACACTCTAACTTAACTGACAGTGCCATACCACAGACCTATCTGCAATAACCAGGCAGAAGCATCTGGAAGGTTTCCATGGGGAGAGGAGTTTGTTCTGGGAGAATCCTACAAAACATTTTTAAGTGAGCAGATTGTCTTTTGAGCTCAGCAACTTTTTCTCCTTGCCTTCCAGTGATGCAATCGCTGTCCAACTGCTGACTAACCCTGGAGTATCCAAGACATCCGCACTCCCAACATTCTTTTAAAGTTTACCATCCTGAGGCCTATCCCTTAAAAACTTTCATCTGATACTCAAAGTTCATAGTAACACACTGATCAGGTACATACAGAGCTGGTGGTATGTCAGCTCATATGCTGCCCCTCTCTGGTCCTAGAAAAGCATTGTCTTCATTTAGAAGGTCATTAAGGACAAGGTGTTTCAAATCTTCAGTAAGCTGAGTTACTAAATTTACCTCCAAGGTGTCTCTGGACGTCTAATATACCATCAAACAATTCTTGCTGGGGATCAGAATGTCTCTAACTGGGACACCTCCAATCAATTTACAAATGTGTCAACTGAGGGTGTAGGATTAATGATCTCTAAGTCCCTTTGGTTAGAAGAACCCATGCTTCCAGGATGCGCACCAGAGACTTCGGGGCAGGGCAGACCATGGGCATTGAGGACAGATACATCAATGGGAATGACAATGTTGCATGGTTTGTGAAAAATTCCTTAGTCATTCACTACCTCAGTCACCTGGGACAATATGGAATCAATGATCTTTGCCTCTTGTGTGGTCATGACAATCAGAACACACTAACTGCATATAGAGCACTTGGAGTGGCACCTTGCTAATAAATAGAAACTATAATTTTTTAAATGTTTATCCTTGAGAAAGAGAGAGAGAGTGCGAGGATGAGTTGGGGAGGGGCAGAGAGACAGGGGGATAGAGGATCCAAAGCAGGCTCTGCACCAACAGCGGAAAGCCCAACATGGGGTTGAACTCTAAAACCACGACATCACAAACCACCAAGCCAAAGTTGGACACTTTGCCCCACACAAGTGCCCCTCATTATTATTTTTCTAATGGGCTTCAGCCTTGAAAAATCTGGAGAGAGTTGGTCACACACCAACAAGGACTAGATCAGAGACCAGAGTTGGGGGGATGGGGGTTGATGGAACACCATAACACAAGTAACCTATTTTTGACCTGAAATCAAGAAACCTGTTCTCAGAGGAAGATTATTAAGGATCCCAGGCACAATTTTAGTTAGAACAAGGAGCTGGCCTTTGTCCTTGAGCTGACGGACTGCTCCTGATCACATAAATTGATTTGGCCCTGGTCTCACCGAAACGAGGATTTATAAAGAAAGGTGCAAGCTGCACCAGGCTCTCTCAGCCCAGATGTGGTTAGCAAGAGGCTACCTTACACTAAGGAGAGTTGGGACTTGGTAAAGCTCCTTATTCTATTTACCAAATTTCTTCACATTGAAAACCTTTACTTTTAAAACTTAACCAATTTATTCTGTGTAATGAAATGAAGAAAATCATATTCCCCCAAATTCCTCTTAGGGAGACTTTGTATTTATTCAAAAGAAATTACTTTCTTTGGAGTATGAGACCCTAAGGAAATGCTCAAGTAACACAATACAGCAATTAAATGGTTCCGCCTAATACAAGGATGAGAGATTCTAACAAGGGACAGCCCTGGAGAGGGAGAAAGGGCGGGAGGCAGGAAGATAGGTAGGGGATAGCAAAGGGGCGGAGGGGGAGCAAGCCCCAGGGGCTGAGTGGCAGAGAAGGGACTCAGGAAAAGATTAAAAATGTCTCATGGGAGGAGGTACATTGTTTGCTGTGAGTGTGCAATTCCAAGCCCTCCCTCTGTTTCCCCTGAGAGAATACAAGAATGCCATTTTTTATTGCTCCCTATGTTTTCCAGCATTGTTCTGTAGAGCTGAAGAAGGGCTGAGGTCTGTGTTCAAGTTCAGGGAGAACACAATGTTCCAGCGAATCGTAACTTGGCGAACAGTGGGAATCGGGAGATGGAGCTAATATCGGAGTCAGACACAGTCCTATTTCTTTATGGTTTCTCATAATATTATTAATGAAGTTTAAAAAAAATTACCTCATCTGCACTGTTATATGGAAAATTAAGACCAGAGAGACAGAACTTAAGTGTGGTAGGAAGACCCTTCCCCAAGGAGGAGGGCAGACAACACTCGGAAAGCCAAGTTCAGGGAGCACGTCTCAGCCCTTCCCATAGAACACCCCTGGAGGGACTTGCCTAGCTCACTCCATGGAGAATTTTATGTTCTTCATCTAAGACAGAACTGTCCAAAGGAAACAGAACATGAGCTGCATGTGTAGTTTAAGTTTTTCTAATATTAATTTCTAATTAATGATAATTTCTAATATTAATTTCTAATAGCCAAATTAAAAATTGTAAAAATAAAGGCTTAATTTAATGATGTCTTTTATTTCACCCCACCTCCCTTACTGTCACGTCACCATGTAATCAGCACAAGAAAGCTGAGGTATTCTACATTTTTTATGCTCAGCTATTGAAATCTCCTGTGTATTTCTGGGGCATCTGGGTGGCTCAGTCAGTTAAGCATCCGACTTCAGCTCAGGTCATGATCTCGTGGTTCATGGGTTCGAGCCCCGCATTGGGCTCTATGCTGACAGCTAGCTCAGAGCCTGGAGCCTGACTTCAGATTCTCTGTCTCCCTCTCTCTCTGACCCTCCCCTGTTCATGCTGTCTCTCTCTCAAAAATAAATAAAACATTAAAAAAATATCCTGTGTATTTTATACTCACAACACCACTGGATACAGACTGGCCACATTTCAAGGGCTCAACAGCTACACATGACTGAAGGCCACTGTCCTGGACAGTACTGATTTCAGGGGTAAGTCACATATGGTTACAATCACAGACAAGGAGAGGTAATTCCCAGCTGGATCCATGGGTAGAAGGACAGTTAGTCCACGTGAATATTAATTATACAGTATTTGGTTCCAGAAAATTTATTCTTTGTAAATTAGAAATATGTGGTTATGTAAATAAATTAAGTAAATAATTATTAAGTATTAGTGCATGCAGCTGCTAAAATAGGTATTTCTGTTACATCTAATCCTCTCAAAGAAAACATCTAAGGATCGTTATGGAGGTGGACATGGCAGACCTGTGCCCAACATCCAGTCCATCCCTCTTCTTTGCCTTCCCAAAGGACAGGGTGGAAAGCGACTGCATTTTCTCGACTTTGAAACTGTTGCAGTAAGATATATATTTAGCACTTTGGATCTACATGCGTAAGGTCCAGGGCCTGGAAGTGAGGCAGAGACAGCACGTTGGCCACTTTTTGCCCTTTCTTCTGTGACAGGCATGGATTTTTTCAGCAGAATTGGAGAGGCGCCATTATCCAGTCTCCACCCGTGGACCTGGGGAAGCAGGTTCCTGGGCACCCATGCTGCTGGGCCACAACCAAGCAAACCCCACTGTGTGACTCTGGAGGCACTCGCAATAGTGGCAGCACCTAATTCTGTGGCCTTCTGAATGCTGTAGATTCCCACCGATGCTATAGGTTCTGGAGTAATCTGTCCTGATGGTCAAAGAAATATGAGCTTCCTCGATGACTTTATTCTACAGTGTGAACACAGAGGTTATTCTCTAATGTCATGATAGATTCCATTCTTTTCTCCCAGTGATTCCACAAGCCATTCCCACAGAACACCACACTGACCCATCACTGGTATCAAGCTGATCAGGCGGGATGAATTCAGTATGGCTAGTGTGCCTTGCGGCTTGGTATGACACGTGTTCTTCAGAGAGTGAGAAGTCCTGAATGCTGAGAAATTTGCCACATCAGTTTTAGAGGCCCAGTGGTCAGAGGTATGCTAGAACATCCCCTCCAAAGTAAACAACAAATTGCTCAATCTTTTATCTCTTACCACCAAGGAAGAAGAATTGGCATCTGATACAACCCTTTGGGTTCTGGAAGCAACATAGACCTTACCCCAGCAAAATGTTCTGGCTCTCAGAGAAACTCCCAACTCTGAGCAGTGCTTAAAATGGGTAAGAGCTCTGCAGCAGACCCACGTTGGGCCCAATCAGCCCCATCACTTGGGCCATACACTTTGGCAGACCTCATTGTATTGGACGGGTCAGGGGAAGAAAAATGCAATGCATAGCTTACAGAAAACTCCAGGGGGAGGATCACAACACAGATCTCAGGTTTTGAAGCAAGTGGAGACCATCTAGAGCAGGGAATCACCCATTTGTGGAAAATCAGCTCCTGGCACACTACTGAGCCCTAGCTGAGAGCCAAGGTTGGACTGTAAGACACCAAGGGACCATGTCCTCTAGAAATTTCCTTCACGTGTTGTCCATCATCCTGTTTGACCCGAAAAATCACAAAGTCAGGTAGGCCCAGTAATAATCCATTATGAGATTCAATCAGTCTGGGATGGAGCAGAAGCAGGAGCACAAGGCACAGGCAAGCTGCAAAAGCATGTCACCTAGATCCCAGTGTCACCAGGGTTGCTCGGCACCTGCCTCTCTCAACTCACTGCAGTGGTTCTGCAGGTGGATGGGGGTCTATATAGCCAAGAAAGAGAGGGAGAAAAAGCCCAAGCTTGGTTTATGAATGGTTTGGTTCACTATGTGGGTGCAAGTCAAAGACACATGGTGACTGCATAATGGTACCAGTCAGGGGTGGCTCTCAAAGACAGTGAAGAAGGAAAACTTTCCCAATTAGCAGAGCTCTGAATGGAGTGTTTGGTCAGTGGCTATGCTAAATGGAGAATGTCCCAACTGTAGAATATATATGGGCAATAGCGTGGCGGGTTGGTTAGGTACCTGAAAAGAAAAGACTGGAGAGAAAAGTCTAGCGTAGAGCCACATGGATGAGGTGGGATGCATGGGAGTGGGGATCAAGTGTAAAGATGTTCGCATTGCATGTTTAGGCCCACCCGGAGGCACCAACCACCAAGCAACCAAGTAGACAAAATGCCTCAGTTGACATTGGCCTAACTTTGTCAGCGGCTACTCCTAAGTACTGGCTTGAGGGCCACACCTGCACCTACCACTGTGGCTGTGGTAGAGGTTACATGTGAGCCCTACCATGTGCATGGCCACTTAATGGGTCTTCTGTAGTCACCGCCACCTCGGATTACCCAACTGCCACAAATGGGACATGTCGCAAGCCCCCAGTGTGTCACTATTCCCCAAAGAGACAAACCAGCTCTCTTGTAACATGTAGATTACACTAGGCTCCTTCCCTTCTGGAGTGCCAGGAGTTGGTCTCACAGAACAGAAGCTTCCTCTGGGTAAGGGTTTGCTTTCCCTGCCTCCAGACCCTCAACCTGAACTGCTAATGCGGATGGGTGAGCATGGTTTCACAAGTACTAGATCCACTGGCCTTGAATGCTGCTCCATTAAATAGCCAACTACTGGGCCTTCCTCATGGAGAAGGCAGTCCAGCTGTGGGCCGATGACCATGGCATCCCTTAACTGCATCACATACTGAAAATCCAGAAGCCGACTAGCGACAGAGCACTGAAAGGGCCTGCGGAAGGTGTCACCGAAGTACCAGCTTAGAAACAATCCTCCGCAAGGATACGGTACTTTCCTCCAGAACACAGCATACGTGGGTGATCAACTTCTGTAAGGCACTGTGTCTCCAGGTGGAAGAACACACAGGTCCAAGAGCAAGGAGTGAGAACAGGAGAAAGCCTCCTTACCATCATTCCTGGAGACACCTGGAATGTGCACTTACCATCTGTTTTATTCTGGGGGTGCAAGGTCAGAGATCCTGGTCCTGGAGAAGGGTGCATTCCACAGAGATACGACAAGGGTGTCACTGAGTCACAGTCCACAGCAGCCCCCCGGGCTCTCAGGCTCCATGCATCCAAAGAATAGTTGGCAAGAGGAGGAGTCCTCACCCTGATGGGCAAGGGAACCCTGATCAGCAGGAAGAGGTAGGAATGTTTTTCCACAGTGTGGCCAGCATGGAATATGTGTGGAGTTGGTGATCCACTGGGACACCTCTGGGTACTCCCGTCTGACTGCAATCATGAATGGACTTGAGTGGCAGCCCAAACTGTGAAGGATGTGATCACCACGGGCTCTCTGAGACACCTGAGATGTGGAGGTTTGGGGACACTGCAAGTCAACCACCGAGACCTTTAGAAATGACAGCTGAGGAGAATCTAGAAGCGATAGTGGAGGAAAGAAATTATCAGTATCATTGTGACCCTGGGAGTAACTTCGAGGATGAAGGTTGTATGTTCCCCCCTACCCTCCACTGTGTTGAGTTCCCTTCAGTAAGAGGCTCAAGAGAAGCCGCCATGTGCTATTTCCCAAATGTAGACAGAGAACAATGGGTACAGGATAAGGGGCTGGACCAGGGCAAACATGGAGACACAGGGCTCGGATTTGCCATTCTGGAAAGGATTTGTTGTCCATGTGTAAGACCCACCTGGGCTTTGAGTCAAGGTCACACTCCTGTGTGGTCCCCTAGGCTAACAAGCACAGCGGCAAGGCCATTCCCAAGAAGGGATTCCTTTAACAAGCAGTATTTCCTCCCGTGTTCTCTGCTGGGCTGGCAGAGATTTTGTCAAATACACACCACTGTCTGACAACCACCCTCCTCTGTCCTTCCTTGCTCCCCCATCTTACACATATGTTTCTCTATGGGAATCTTTTGTCCCCCCACACATCTCCAACTCAGGTTCTTTCCTGGAGGACCCAGATAAGACCAAAGGTTACTTTTTTCAGGAGATTCACTTCTTTGTAATGAGAAAGATTAAAAAAAAAACATGATTTCCAAAGAAATAATATAGGGCAAGGGTATGGTGAGTAATAGTGGCATTACTAACAGGCTGGGCCATGAGGGCATCTCTGAGAAGACGCACGTGAGTAGAGACCTGAATAAAGCACAGGTATGCGAGACGCAAGTGTGAAGATGGAGTGGTTTTCATCTTCTCCCACATTCACCAGAGTGCGTTTTCCAAATCAACCTTGGCCCTGCTCACTGTGTTCTTAGCTCATGACCTGGTGTATTCTACATCATCACAGAATCATTATATCATATAATCCTTCTATCACCAGACCAAAAAATTATCAAGGCATTTTGACTGGATTCCTCCCAATCTCTTAACCCAAATCTCTTTCTCTCCCTCTCTTTGCCCCTGACTCTCTCTCTGGGGAAGACTGTGTTCTCATGGCCAATACCAATCTCTCCATTTGTAACTGAAGACAAGCAATGTAGTGGTGTTCTCAACTGCCAAGAAAGAAATTATGCATTTCTGCCTCCAGGGAACGCTGCCATTTTCACAGAGTACGAATCACAAACTGCTGATGTTTCATAAAAGAAGACTAATGAATCTCAGTGCCACGCTGAAAAAGGACGTGTTCAGTAAAGTGTTCGTTAATTCATCACCTCGTGAGCACCTGCTAATGTGCCTGGTTTCAGCAGTGACAGTAGAAAGATAGCCAGCACCCCAAATCTTCGGCCAGCTGTCTCCTGTTAATAGGGCATTCTAAGAATTCGTAATAGAGCACATTCTTGTATATTCTTGATAGGGCATATTTTGCATGGGTGACACTCTAGAAAAATGCATACATGTTCACAAATAGAATACGGTGCTCTATTTTTGATGACTTAAGCCAGTTCACCTGGCTGCCCACAATGTTCCTCAGCTTTTCTGACTTGAAAGCCAGACTTAAAGCCTTGACATGCCTTCTTGGCTTTCTCTACCAGGTCTGCTCCAGGAATTGGACCCAATGATCTTTTTTAATAAAATAGTAAAATGAAGGAAAGATGGATCTGAAGAGTAGGAACCTGGCTTCGTAAGGCCCAGAGGACAGCAACCCAAGGAGCTTGGTCCAGGGTTCCCTCTGTGCCCATGTCAGTACTGGTGGCTTTTCCTGGGGCAGGGGCATTCCAAAGCCAGAAGTAGTAGATGATATTGACACTCCAGCCATGTTAGAAATTAGAAGAGGAGCAGAAATAATCCCAACTGACAACCTTCTTGGCAAAACATATCCAACCCCTTTGACCGGCCTATTGAAGGACACACCCACCTCTCCCCAACACCCACAACACTCCATGGATTCCCAAGCAACTGGAGAACTTCTGCTTTATTCTAGGTCTGAAACTTACTTCTGTTGTTGACTGCTCACCTGCTTTACAGGACCTGTCCAAAATAACCATACGATAAGTAACTGAGAAGTGAACTCCCAAAGAGCTCAATGTTTTCTATGTATGAGGATGTGAGCCCAGTTCACACTCTCACCACTTCAGAAAACACTGGAAAGCTACCTCCACATACAGACCTCCCCCACTTAGACCTTGTAGCTCTACTGTCTTCCCCTATGCTGCAACATCTTTCCTGTTTCTGAGCTCTGGGTTTTCTGCCTTTGTGGAAATGGTGAACACTTTGGAAGCCACGTCAGTGACCTCACAGAAAATCTTTATCCACCTCACAACTGGATGCATCCTCGTCTTTCCTCATTAAAAGCAAAAATCAAGTCAGCTGCTTGTCCAGAACTCAAATTCAGTGCTAGAAACTTTAAAACCATTGTTCAAGTATTCAAAACGCCATTCGCAGTGTGTTCTTAGGCACACTGTCTACTCCAATCCTCAAACTCAGGGGAAATGGGCACAGCAGGAACTATTAACCGCATCTTATAGAAATGTGGTATGTGTTCTCATGATCTGCCAAGCTCCAAATTCTTCAGTGTAACTCCCTTCATCCCCGACCTGCATGGTCTGATCCTCGAAACCCATCTTTCTAGCATATGATGCTCTGTCTGGTCAAAAATTGGTTGAGTCAGGAAAGATCCCAATAGAGTTGGTCTTATTCCCTCAATCTGGAATCTAGAACTGGAACAGAAAGAGAACAATGTGCAGAAGTTGAGACAGAGAGAAGAAAAGAAACAGTAAAGACAGAACATGAAGTTGGAGAGCTCTGGTCAGAAAAATAGCCATCTGCAAAAAAAGAATTACATAGTTTGTAGAGAGAAACAGGCCCCCAAAATGAGAAGGAATGCTGAAATTTCAGTTCTGTGGCCTAATTTCTTCCCAAGGCTATATTCTTGTCTTTGAGCTTTATTAGATGGTGCTATAACTTACAATGAATTGTTCTTTTCTTTAAGCTAGGCCTAATTGATTTCTATATTTGCAACCACCACCAAAAAAAAAAAGGTAAGATTCAGAGTGAT
Source organism: Suricata suricatta (assembly GCF_006229205.1). Taxonomy (NCBI): domain Eukaryota; kingdom Metazoa; phylum Chordata; class Mammalia; order Carnivora; family Herpestidae; genus Suricata; species Suricata suricatta. The sequence continues at coordinate 171,602,260 of NC_043702.1, read as the reverse complement.
TAAATTTATCCATGTTCACATGGTTGGGTAATGGCTGAAAAATTCAAAATCAAAGTCCAAGCCCCTGACTTCTAGTCAATTAATTATAAAGAGCAGTTCTATCCCAGAGATATCTACTTAGATAAAGAGATAGTATAGAAAGTTATATGCATTAAATTCAGAAGAAGAGAGCAAAAAAACGGAAAAAGCCAAGGTTAAGTGGCATCCCCCAAAAGATGTGTCCACTGGGGACCTGTACCTATGACTTCATTTGGGAAAAAAGTCTTTGTGGCTGTAATTAAGAACCCTGAGATGAGAGCATCCTGGAATAGGGTGGTCCTTAAGTCCAACAATAAGTAACGTTACAAAAGAGGAAAACAAGGAGGAGGACATACAGAGAAGTTAAGGTAAGGACCAAGGCAGAGCTTATCGTGATGTATCTATGAGCCAACCGACACTGAGGACCCCTGGCCGGCAGCCACCAAGCCCCCAGCATCTAGGGACAGATGTGACAGGGACAGGGGTGAATGGGCTAACCCTGGGGTTACCTGGATCTCAGCTTCCAGGACTGTGAAAATACATGTAAGTCACCAGGCTTGTGATAATTTGTTAGGGCAGCCACAGGAAACTTAATACAATGATTAAAAGTAGAAATAAATCTGAGGATTGGAAAGAAATTAGAAAATGAGAACTTAGGAATCAATCAAGGCAGACTGTCATATTTAAAAACAGCATCAATGTGAGAAGGCTGGAGGTCAACAGTCACTGGGTTCCGTTCTGGTCACCTGGCCTTTCATACCTGCTCGGTGCATGGTGGAGGCGCTCACGACTCATGAGCCTGCGATGGACTTGTGCTGTTGAGGTCCAGACTACTCAAGGGGAGAGTTCAAAATGCTATTTGCTTTTTGATTTATTTGGTAAAGGATGGCATTTTTTCTTTTCTCTGCTATAGCTTTATCAGAGAAGAAATAAGACATCTTCTCCCTTCCTCATGAACACCAACATACCTATTCTCTGCCCCCCGGCCCCACCCCATTGCTCAAAAAAAAAAAAAAACCAGTGAGTTGTTTCTCACTCTGAAAGCTTCATGAAGCAGGAGAGAGGTAAATACTGCCTTCTGAATAATTCTCTGAACTAGAAATCTTTGTGTTTCAAAAATGGAGCCCACTAGGGTCACAGGGATGGGGGATGGTTTGACCATGAATGGTAATGAGGGAGACTGGCTTTCAGGGGAGAAGTGGCTGACGCAGTTCCAAAGGGGCTCAACTCCCCAAACCCCGAGAGGCTCTGGTGGTCTGAAAGGACTGGTGGCATGAAACCTGCATGCTCCTCATCCTCAGTGCCCCAGAAATAGAAAGATCTCAGAGAGCAAACAGTTGTATGAACACCCGTGGAGACTAAACTTTTATGAAAAGAACCAGTTTCATATTTTGAAATTAGAATATCTAAGGGCATCCTTCCTTCGCTGCTTGCTGAAAGGACAAGAAGCAGGTCAGGGGACATGAAGGGTTTGCTTCCCCACCACTTTCCTTTTCACTTAGAGTAATGCATCAGATTAACATATGGTTGATGCGTTCTTTGCAATTTTAATGAAAAGTTTGGTTTTCTAGACATAACGTATAACATATTTAGGTCTTACACACTCCCCAGCTGACGGTTCCATCTCAAGAGGAACTTAACTCATGTAAGTTAGGTAATTAATGAAAGAATACTCCAGGGGGAATTTGTGGACAAATAGCTCACGAATAACCTGTGACTATCTCAGGAATGCTGTTAACAGATTCTTCTGCTAAGACGCAGAACCTCTCTCTATATATATGTATTTTTTAATGTTCATTTTTGAGACAGAGACAGAGTGTGGGCAGGGGAGGGGCAGAGAGAGGGAGAGAGAGAGAGAGAGAGAGAGAGAGAGAGAGAGAGAGAGAGAATTGGAAGCAGGCTCCAGGCTCTGAGCTCTCAGCCCAGAATCTGACACAGGACTTGATCTCATGAATGGTGAGATCATGACCTGAGTCAAAGTCAGACACTTAACCAACTGAGCACTCCAGGAGCCCCTCCCTATTTTTTTTTATTTTTTAAAGTTTGTTAATTTTGAGAGAGAGAGAGAGAGAGAGCACACACAAGTTGGAGAGAAGCAGAAAGAAGGAGAGAGAGAGAGAAAAAAAAATCCCAAACAGCCTCTGCATTGTCAACACAGAACCTGACACAGGGCTTGAACCCATGAACCATGATATCATGACCTGAGCCGAAATCAAGAGTTGGACACTTAACTGACTGAGCCAACCAGGCACCCCACTCTATATTTAATGTCCCTGCTCTTTCTGTACCCCGTGCTCACAAAGTCACTGGACTATAAAAAAAGTTCTACAGCCTCTTCTCATTGACCCAAGAAATTATCAGCTCTGTAGGTTGAAAATACAAACAACCTAACAACACTTGGGTCTTTCTTACTGGGGGCTTTTCAGTGTCACATTAAAAATTTTTTGATCATGGCTAAGTGAAAGATTTTAAGATAATTTCTACCAACAATCCTAACCAATAGGGGTCCCCACGGCCAGGTTGGCGCCAAAGGGGAGCAACTTCAAATGTACTCGCAGATGTAGGCACGAAACCTCTTCATCACTGCCCAAGGTTCGGCCCATCCACAGCTCTCTGCTGCCTCAGAAACAGTCCCAGTGCAGTCCAGTGGAGGGAAGGGACTCAATAGTGCCACTCCCCTTTGGATTTGATGAATGGGAATTTGTGACAAACTTCATTTGATTTAGAAAAAGAAATGTGACACTCATTGTCCCTAGAGATTAGTGAATTGGTTCAAATCTATGAGTTTGTATGCCGAGAATCTATGCCTAAGATACTCTTATGTTTGTGACTCAAATAGGATCATTTGAACAAAGTTGAACAATGTTGATTAAAGACTCATTTTTTAAAAATGTTTATTTGAGAGAGAGAGAGAGAGAGAGAGAATGAGCAGGGGAGAAGCAGAGAGAGAGGAGGGCAGAGCAGAGAATCTGAAGCAGGCTCCATGCTGACAGCAGTAAGCCTGATGCAGGGCTTGAACTTACGAACCGTGAGATCATAACCTGAGCTGAACTCGGACACTCAACCGACTGAGTCACCCAGGTGCCCCAAGACTCATTTCTGACCTTTTACTACGATTACACTTAATATAAAACAATCGCTCCACATGACCTGTCTGCAGCGTAAGAAAATGTAACCTATTAGTCTGTAAGTTCTCTTTTCTTTCATATCTAGGGTCTTTCTAGGAACACAGGTAGAATCTGTACTCTCTCAGTCATCAAACTTGAAAGGAAACCGCACGGGTACCTAACCAATTGTAACAAGCTGAATCTTCACCTCTGTGGCTTCTGGACACTCCCTCCTCCCCAACATCCACCAGAGCAGCTTGTGAACTGTGTTGTGGGGACAGTTCTGGTCACTCTCTGAGCACCAGCTAAGTCTCACTGGACTTTGAGTGGACATCAAAGTTCCCAAGTGGAGTCTCTCCTGGTTGCTGGAAACAAGCCTATGCACTCTGCATGGGGCCGTTTCCTATTTGTGTCACTACTGCTCTCCTGACTGCCCCAGCGAGCCTCACCCTTTACAGCAGGAATGGGTCCTCAAAACATCCTGGGGGCCCGACCCCCAACCCAAACCCCACCACAAGCATTCTAGTCAGGTTTAGAAATGCGTTGACTGCATCAAAGAGCAGTTGCCTTGGTCACAACAAAATCCTGAGACGTTTCTGCTGCCTAGTCTTTTAGAAAATATATATGGTAGGGTGCCTGAGGGGCTCAAGTTGGTTAAGCGTCTGACTTCGGCTCAAGTCAGGATCTCATGATTTGTGAGTTCAAGCCTCGCATCGGGCTCACTACTATCAGTGCAGACCCGCCTCCGATCCTCTGTTCCTGTCTCTCTCTGCCTCTCCCCTGGTTGTGCACTCAAAAATAAACAAACATAGAAAAAAATCTTTAAATAAAAAAAAATGTATGGAGCACCAATTGATCTGCTGGTAAAATAAATTTACCGTGCATGTTCTGTGGAAAAGGAACAAGATACACGAAGTCCCTGCCATTATTCTGGCAGGTGGTAACAATGATTAACAAATAAATACAGAATACATTAGGTGGTAACAAGTGCCAAGGACAAAACAGTCAAGGGGCCTAGGAAGTGCTAAGGTGAGTGGAGGGTCCTATTTTATAAGGCACAGCTCAGAAAGGTATTACTAACAGACATTTACAGCAGAAACATGAAGGAATAAGGAAGCCAAGCAGGCACCTTTCTGGGGAAAGAGAGTTCCAGAAGAAAGAGAATCCTTTCACAGACATGGCAGCAGAACTGTGCTGGGCATGTCAGAGGAAGTGCAAAGAGATGAAATGCAGCTATTCAAAGGGTAGAGGAGCAAAGGCATTAGGACAGTGGCCCTTGGACATGGCCACACCTTGGAATCATCGGGGGACTTTAGAAACCAGCAAGCTAATGCCTGGGTCCACCCCTTGGGACTGTGATTTAATTGGTCTGGGGCATGGCCTGACATCACAAGTGTTTAAAAACCTGCCCAAGAGATTCTAACATGCAGCAGACTCTGGACTAGGAAAATACGGTAACGTTGCCTAGCAACCCTCCAGCCCACATCAACAGAGATGACTCAGAAAGATTGTGTTTTTCTCCAACCAGTTCTGCTGCATGGATTAGATGCTGGAAAGTGGATTTAACTAGGTCTGGAGATTTACCAGTAAGTGCAATGAAGAAGGAAGCAAGAGGGTTGAGACTACACAAGGAGTGACTGTAGGGAGGGGCCAAGAAATCCAAGCAGGGCGAGCAGTCAGCATCAGAAAGGGATGACCAGTGTTGCCATCAGTGAAGCTGTATGTCTCCTCCTAATTACGGAGTGCGGTTTCTCCTCACACCACCGAGCAATTCTCGGACACCAGCTGGCTATCCTACGACTCGGTTCTGACTCTGTCTGTCCAGAGACGGCATCGGATCCCACCGATAAGGGGCTCAGTCCTGCACAGCTGCCACCCACCACTTCAGACGCCAGTTACAAGTTCAGCCTCTGACCAAACTGGTTAAAATAAGAGGTTCCTATCACCCCTTTCTCAGGTTTGACTAATTTGCTAGGGCAGATCACAGAACTCAAGAAAACAGCTTACTCACTAGCTAACAGCTGGAAGAGTCGCAAGAGGTGAGGGGAAGGCCACTGAGCACCCATGCCCTCTCCAATATGCCACTCTTGCCACACCTCCATGTGTTCATGGATCTGGAAGTTCTCTGAATCCTGCCCATTTGGGCTTTTAGGGAAGCTCCATTACATAGGCATGATTGATTACACTGTCAGCCATTGGTAACTGATTCAACCTTCAGTCCCCTCCCACTCCCCAGAAGTCAGGGCTGAGGCTGAAAGTTCCAACCCTATAATCACACAGTTGACATTGCTGGCAACCAGCCCCCCTCTTTAGGTGGTTTCCAAAAGTCACCTCACTAACAAAAGACATCTTTATGGCTCTGATCACAGGAAATTCCAGTGATTTGGGGAGCTTTGGGCCAGCAACAAGTCAAAGACCACAAACATGTATTTCTTACAACCACAAACAGAACCCAAGTCCTACTTGGGCTGAAGATTTGTTCCCTTAAGTACCAGAAAGAGAGGTGGAGAGGGAGGCAGTGCTGGTTTTAGAGATTACAGAGGAGATGTAGTTCTTAATAACAGAAAGATCTAGTATATGACCACAGAAGGAGGTGATCAAGGTAGAGTGGGGGAGAAAAGCTTTAGGGGCTAAGACAAAAACCAAAGGATCAGAGTTTGGGATGGCTAGTCTATTTATCATTATCACAATTACCATGAATCATAACAGTAGAGATTGTAATCCAGGAGTTAAAATCATTCAAGGAATGGAAAAGAGTAACTAAGGATATCTATGAAGTACTACCACAGAGAGGGTTCATGGCAGTAGAGTTTGAGCAGGAGTGTCAAAGCTGCAAGCTTTTTAAGGAAGAAGGAGGGAAAATGGATTGGAGGCAGCCATGGGGAGCAAAGAGCTATTGCATCCCCAGGCCCAATCCTACAAAGGAAGCAAGAGGGAAAATGCCCGCTGTAGAATAAGGCCACAGAAGCTGTGCCCATTCAGGAGTCAGGTCTCAGTGTGAGGACAAGGTAAAGGAAACATTCAAGGGAAGACACTGAAGATACTGGGGATGTTGCCAGTGATGTGTGAGGGTTCCACCATGGCAAAGGCTTGGGCGTCGAGAGGGTGGGAATGTAAGTTAGATGATAAACAGAGACCTGAGTCGTGAGTGAGCACCTGTTGTACTTGGCACATTCCGGCACTTGTACAGCCCTTCAAAGAGCACCTGGTGTATAGTAATTTCTGTGTAAGTGTCAGCTATTATTAATAGCAGTGTGGTCACTGATAAGAAGAGGGATGTAGGTCATGATGGCATTAGTCACAAAAGACTTTAAGGATAGGAATTGGGATCTCTACAAAGGTATGTGAAGTCGTGGCCTTATACAAATAGGAGCAATTACAAAAAAGGGATGCAGAACACCAGATCATCAAAATCCTTTAAAATTCAAGAAAAACTACTAAGGGAAAAAATCCATAAACTTCTGGAGAGAAAGAATGCTGTCAGTGGACCTGAAATGTCTAGAAATTTCTGAAACTGGAAAACAGTGCAGCAGGGAGCACTGGGTGCTGATGAATCTTGACTCACACCTTCTCAGATGCTCCTCCCTTCAAAAGGTGCAGTTACTTCCCCTCCACTGGAGAGTGGCCTGTACTTAGGGGCTTGCTTGTAATGGAGGAGAATGTACAAGAATAATGGCACATACCTTCTGAGGTGTGGTCACAGAAGACACTATGGCCCTCTCCTTGCTGCTCTTCTTGGATCACTAGCTCTGGGCAAAACCAGTGGCCATGTCCTGAGGATACTAAGCAGTCCTATGTAGAGGCATAGGAGAAACTGAGACCCGTCTCCAAGCACAAGGTCTAACCCAGTAGCCATGTGAGTCAGCCAACCTGGAACAAAGCCTCTAGTGCCGATCAAGTCTTCAGTGTCCCCAGACCAACACCCTGACCTCATGAGAGACTGAGCCAGAGCCACCAGGCAAGGCCACTCCCAACGTCCTGAGCCACAGAAACCACATGAGATCACGTGTGCTGTTTTAAGCTGATACAAGCTAGGGGCCATGCAGCATTAGGTGGCCAGTATGCTGTTTGAGTTCTGATGTTATACTAGACTTACACATTGTTTAAGTTTTCCAGATCCCCTTACTCTCTTTTGGGGGCATGACACACTATCCCCCACACCCTTCTTACACTGGGTGCATACCAATTTAAAAACAGAATGGAAGGGCACCCAGTGGCTCAGTCAGTTAAGTGTCTGACTCCTGATTTCAGCTCGGGTCATGAGCTCATGGTCCATGGGTTCAAAGCCCGCATCAGGCTCTGTGCTGACAGTGTGGAGCCTGCTTCGGGTTCTGTTTCCCTTTCTCTCTTTCTTCCCCTTCCCTGCTTGCTCTCTCTTTCTCTCTCTCTCTCTCAAAATTAAAATAAATAATTTTAAAAACCAGAGTGGAGATGGGGTGGGAGGAGAGATCTTTCCTTTCACTCACTCACAAAGCTTTGATTAACCAAGACACCTCACGCCAGTAAGCTGTGCACCAAGCTCTGATGGCAAGAGGGTTTTGTTTTAAATAACATTCCTCAAAGCATAGAAAGCAAATGGATTTCTAGGACAGCAATGCTCAGGAATTACACTCAGAGGCAGTCACCATGGGCAGTTTAACAGATCTGTTTGACCCCGAGGTCTTACCGTCCAGGGCTTCTCTTCTGCTGTCTTTGTTTTATTCTACTACAATTTGTTGGATTTTCCTTTCAAGACACAAAGCAGTACCTACTTGTTGCAACAATAGAGCTGTCAGTGTAACAAGAAAAAGCCAACAATTCTTCCTCTTTTCACCCATTCCCAAAGCAATCAATGTTAATGTTATGTTCTATATCCTCTTACCCCCACTCTCTGTTTATGAACATATATCAGAATACCTTGTTTCCTTTATTTTTTCCTGTCTTACGCCACACGCATTACCCAATATGCATTTCCTCAATTTAAATATAAGTATTGGGGCACCTGGGTGGCTCAGTCGGTTAAGTGTCTGACTCTCGATTTCGCCTCAAGTCATGATCTCATAGTTTGTGAGTTTGAGCCTCACATCAGACTCCCAGCTGACAGTGCAGAGACTTCTTGGGATTCTCTCTCTCCCCCTCTCTCTGCCCTTCCCACGTGCACTCTCTAAATAAACTAAAAAAAAGAAAATATGAGTGTCATTTCACATAAATACAAACAGATCTAGCTCACTGTTTTGCACAATGATGAAATAACCCATAGTATAATGGACTGTAATTGACCCAACCCTTCCACTGATTAAAAATATTAATGATTAAAATGTAGTAGAAACATCTTTTCAAATATATTTTAACTTACTGAGACCTATGTATTTAGACCGTAATCCTCAGTGACTTATGAGCCAATGGGCAAGTTTTTAAAAATGTTTCATAATAGTGTTCTAGCTAATTGTTAAAATGTCTGTAGCCTTTCACAGTGGTGCCAACAGTATATGCTACGCCATTTTCCCGTCTTGACAGGAGCTAGCGTGAACACGTACCCCAATACTCTCTCACCTTGCATGTCCTCGCCAGTCACACTAAGCGTCTGTCCCTGTGTTTTGGGACACGGGCCATTCTTTTGGTCTTCACAAGCTTTTCTGAGGGAGATAAAATGGGTAGTCTGTTTCTGCATTCTTTTTAAATTAATAGGCTTTGGTTTTTAGAGCAGTTTTAGGTTTACAGCAAAGTTGAATTGACAGTATGAGAAGTCCCCACAGCCCCTCCCTCTTCCCAAATCCGGGCTCCCCTCCCCCATCAGCATCTGTTCTCATCCATGAACCAACACTGATACATCGGTATCTGCCAAAGGCAATCGTTTTAGAGTTCTGTTTTGTACACAAAATCCTGACAAATTAATAATAGGATCCACCATTATACAGAGTCGTATGAAATAGTTTCATTGCCCTAAATAAAAGCACCTGTGCCTCACTTACGGCTATCTTCCTCATAACCCCTGGGGTTGCGGTAGGGTGTGTGGGGTTATACGTAAGCCTTCTCACAGTTTTCAAAGAAAGGTTCTTTCTGAAATAGGTACATGTGAAAGTCCAACCCACTGGGTCAAGCCAGGACAGAGGTCTGTGTGCATGAGCCCTCCTGGGCCACCCGGCATATGGGGTTGGTGATAGAACCAAAACCAGCCAGGCCTACAGCCAAGTTCTGAGGGGGTCCAGTGCTGCCTGCAGGTCCATGATTGGGACCACAGTCACAGTCAGCCCTGTGAGGAAAAGCCTGCCTTCTCAAAATGGTTCTCCATGGCCTTAGACTCCACTGGGGTCTCACAATGTCCTACCTGGGTTCCATGGCCCCCCAAAAGGCACTTTCATGGGAGCTCAGATGCCAAACTGTTGATTGAGTGGGGGGGGTCTTGTTCAGTCATCTTGCTGCCATCATCCCCCCAATCAATGTTATTTTTTATTTAAGTTTATTTTGAGAAGGAGGGAGGGAGGGAAAGAGAGAGAACAAATGTGAGTGGGGGAGGGGCAAAGAGAGAGAGGGAAAGAGAGGATCCCAAGCAGGGTCCACACTGTCAGCACAGAGCCCGCTGTGGGCTCGAACTCACAAACTGCATGATCATGACCTGAGCTGAAACCACGAGTCAGACACTCAACAGACTGAGTCACCCAGGCACCCCCTCCCCAAAAAATTTTATGCAAGTGTGGGCTGATCCCAAAATCTGAAAAGGACAGCAGGAATATTTAAATCTGGTAATTTCTCAAAATCATGCTAGATTTACTCCAGGAATATGAGATGGGGTTTCAGGTTAAAATCAATTTATTTCACACTGGCAGAAAGGAGGAGGAAAATCATCATCTCAATGGATACAGAAAAAGCCATTCATGAAATTTAGCCTCCAATCATGATGAGATTTAGCAAACTAGTATCACAGGAGAATACTGAAAACCCATTGTAAAGCACAGATTTATTATGTGACATCATTCTGGCTGTTCAAAATATAGCTGGTTTACTCCTTAATTCTCTTTTGCTCAGGGCAATAAAGATCTGATTAATGAAGAGCTTAATAACTATAAGCTCTCTGTTTGGAAAAAAGCATTTCATAATCTCAACAAGGCAGTTAAGAAATTAACACTTTAATGGGCAACTTAAAACATAAGCAATGCAAAAGTAGTGTTAGAGATATAAGGAAGAGAGTCCAGCAACAATGCCATCCAAATGCCACCCATATGTGTTTCCCAGTTTGTGCGTAGGGCTTGGTGACACAGAGTATTTGACCCTGAGTTCAGAGATAAACTCTTTTCTACTGCCTTCAAGTATCTGGATTGGAAAGGTAGCTCTCACATGCAAAAGATACAGAATCTCAGAGTCCAATCTAATTATTTCCACAAACAGACCTTAGGGAACCCATTCTTGTAGGAATCCTGCTCCTGTCCCAGGGAACTCTTGGGATGAGCCCTCCCTTACACGTCTCTGCCATAAACCCTTCCTTACCAAGGCCTTCCCATCGACCCAGAGCCCACCGGTGCCCCAGGAGGGTCCTCAACACTAGCGCTGACCACTACTGGGTGGCTGAGTCTCTGCTGATTCTGGAGCCATATTGTAACATCATTCCGTGAACTGTAGGCTCCGATCACAGGCCTAGCAGAACTAAGTCACTGTCCTTGCTCTCCGCACTAGAGAAAAGAGGGCTGCCATTCAGGAAGGAGACCGTGAAGGCTCTGCAGCATAGAATATCACTCCACAGAAGCTTCCCCAGCCGTACAACCAAGCTCACACAGCAAGTGGTAAATTTTCTAGAGAGCAAAAACCTCTCCTCGTGGTTGTCCACAAAAAAGCAGAAAAATATTTACCCAATAAATTATCAGGTAGGAAAAGACCAGATGAAACTTTTTCTTTTTTTTTAAAGCAATTACTTCCTTCCTTTCATTGAGTTCCCTCCTGCCCACCCGAATGCCTCTCCTGACTGAGCAAAGCCTGTGGCCAACAGCGGGGGGCACACACAAGGCTTCTCACCAGCCCATAGGAGCTTCGGTCCCAGTGCTCGGCCCCTTCCAGGGTTTACATACATGGAATGGGAGGGAGAGGGGGCTGCAGAATTACCAACCAGTGAATGACTTTTCATTTCTGTACACAGGTGCCAAGAGTCTGAACTGCAGAAAGGGAGGAAATGAATGACCCTTGGCCGAGAAATCAATGGTAGTTAATAATTAAAGACTAGTCACTGCATGCATTCCAACCTCTGTGGCCCGGATCTCAGTAATGAGCGGACCCAGAATCAACTGAAGGCATTTAAGTCCAGGAGTTGCCACAAGAAAGAAGGGAGGGATACAGCTAAGCACTCAGTGTCCCAGGAGCCCAAGCCTGTAGGTCCTTGTTTGACTCTTAAAGGACAGCTGTGTCCAACCTTCGCACGGTCACTGCCAGGTTTTCTTTGGCCATGGGAAGTTCTTCCTGAACTCCCGTCTGTGGACCAGACTTCTAGGGCATGGATGTTTACTTCTCTTATCCTGCTTAGAACAGTCATTCTCCAGAACAATGTCTTCCATCTTCCTTCCTTCCTTCCTTCCTTCCTTCCTTCCTTCCTTCCTTCCTTCCTTCCTTCTTCCCCGGTGCTGAGTACTCACCGCATATCTAAGCACTGCTAGGGAGGGGTGGATACAAAGAAACACACACTTCCAGAAGCTTACAATTCCCCTACCACACTAAATTAACGAATTCCCTTTTAAAGCTCCTGCCATGCCCTTCATTGCCCTCAGTCCCTTCTCATTACAGTCTTTACTGCATGCAAGACATCCAAGAACCTCTCCCTCTTTTTCTAAAAGCCAAAGCATTGGATTCAGAGCCTTTTAGCTCTTTGCCAGGTTCACTGGGCACCACTGACTGTGAATTCTAATTCACCCACATATAACTGCAGTGCTGAGGCCTAAGGATACACTGAATGTCCAGAGTAGAAATGGCTAACGTCCAGGGGCGCCTGGGTGGCTCAGTCGGTTGAGCGTCCCACTTCAGCTCAGGTCACAATCTCATGTTCATGGGTTCGAGCCCTGCATCGGGCTCTGTGCTGACAGCTCAGAGCCTGGAACCTGCTTCAGATTCTGTCTCCCTCTCTCTCTGTTCCTCCCTCACTCATGCTCTACCTCTCTCTCCCAAAAATAAACAAACATTAAAAAAAAAAAGAAATGGCTAACGTCTCTTGTTCCCAGGTCACTGGTCCCAGGGAGAAACTGGGACAGCCCTGTCCTTCATGTGCAGGACGTCATACTTTGGTTCATTTCTTGCTTGCACACCAGCCCCCACAGCACCATCCATGGCGGGGTCTCCCAGTCTCTCCTGTACTCAAGCTCCCAACCTCACTCAGCACCCTCACATGCAAATTGCACCAAACTACCTTATAGGGAAGATTTAATGGGTCCTTCCAGTTGCAACACCAACCCCCACGCTTTAACCCTCCCTCTCTGGCCTCATCTTCTTTGGAGAAAATGTATCCCTACTGTTGCTCCAAACCCCAAGCTAAGAACAAACAGCCCTACAAATAATTTCTGCTTCACAGTGTATAGTCTGAGGAGGATGTGGAAACTGCTGATGGCCCATAAATGGGACTGTAGAATCAGCATATCAGAGGAAAAAAATGCACTCAAGTTTCTAGTTTTGCAAGTAGTATTCCCTATCACCTTAAACTTTTATTAATTTCCATTCAAGCTTAAAGTTTTGCTAGTACTAAGCCAATAAAGACTTATTGGCACCTAGTACAAATATGCATAAGGTAGGTACTCAACAAATTTCTTAAAAAACCTACTTGCCAAGTGCAACCACATTCTGCTTCCTTTCTAATAAAAACTCTGACATTTAAAAATTAAAGAAACAGAGGGTCATGACTGTAATCACAGGACTGCATTCACAACAGTTCTTAGAGACCATCGCTTCTTCCTCTTTCCACCAATCAGAGCTCTATCCTCTCGTGCCATGACGACCTAATTTTGGTGGAGACTTGGAAGATAATGGCAGGGGATTCATAAGAAATGTTAATACTCAAAATTCAACAGGAAGAAAAACAATCCAATTGAAAATAGATGACGGAAAAAAGCACATCCACATCATGGAATACTACTCAGCAATACAAAAGAAGGAGCTACAGATGCACAGAACAACTTGGCTGGACCCACTTACGTTGGGTTTAATGATCCTTTAGGTTTTAACACGGACAGATCACAGACTTTAGCCCATTCTTGAAAATTCAGCACTATTATTTCACCCAAAAGATGGCTTTAGCTGCATCACACACAAGTGTTATGGGTTTTGTTCTCATTTTCAATCAATTCAAAAATGCGTCCCAACTTTCCCTGTGATTTCTCCATCAAGTTATGGATTATTTAGGAGTGTGGTGCTTAATTTCCAAATATTCAGGTATTTTCCACATCTATTTCTGTTACTAATTTCTAATTTAACTCCATTATGGTATTAGAGGATATGCTGCATCATTTTGATCCTTTTTAAAATGTAGTCAGACTTATTCTAAATCCAAGCAAATGATCCTGGTGAACACCCAAAATGAATGTGTGTGGTTTTTAGAAGAAATGCCCAAGAAATAGAAATTAGGTCAAATTAGTTGAAACTGTTGGTCTTTATTCTTCAATATATTTTTCTTTTTCATCTATATTCTTCTAGATCTTCTTTTTTCTTCTATGTGTGTACTGATATTATATCTTTTACATCACTTATTGAGATGCCAACCAAGCAGATTCATCTGTTTTTTCTTTCAGTTCTATCAGCTTCTGTTTCCTTTGTTTCGAACACCAATATTTAGTGCATAGACATTAAAACCATAGGTCTTCTTGAGAAATTGACCTTTTTATCATTTTGAATGGCCCCTGTTTATTGATGGTAATATTCCTTACCCTGACAGTATTTATCCTCTGAGGTCTACCATGCCTAATATCTGTAGGGCATGTGTTTTCCATTAATTTACTTTTAACAAGGCTGACATTTATATTTAATATGCATCACATGTAAACATGTAACAGGTCCTGCTTTTTATCTATGTTGAGAACATGGTGGTTTTTTTTTGTCTTCAATCATATTTTTTAATTTAAATTTTAGTTAATACATATTTCAATACCAGTTTCAAGAGAATTTAGTGATTCATCACTTACATACAACATCCAGGGCTCATCACAACATGTGCCTTCCTTAGTACCCATCACCCATCTAGCCCGTCTCCCACCCACCTCCCTCCATTAACCCTCACTTTGTCTCTATCATTAAGAGTCTCTTGTGATTTCTCTCTCTTATTTACCCCTTCCCCTATGTTCATCTGTTTTGGTTCTTAAATTCTACATGTGAGGAAAACCTCATGGTGTTTGAATTTCCCTGATGGATTTATTTCGCTTAGCATAATACACCTTATCTCTGTCCACATCATTGGAAATGGCACGATTTCATTCTTTTTGATGGCTGAGTAATATTCCAACACACACACACACACACACACACACACACACACATTTCCCAATTTCAGTAACTTACTATGAAACTAGAATAATCAAGCCTATGCACTACTGGAGTATGGGCACATGCAGAGGTCAGTGGAGTAGCATTGAGGGTCCGAAAATAAACCTGTACACTTTTGGGCAACAAATTCATAACAAGGGTGCTCAGACAATTCAGTGGGAAGACAGTGATCGTTCCATAAAATAGTTCTAATGCAACTGGATCTATCATCCAACCAACAGCAGACGTTGCATTCTTCTCTAGCTCACATGGAGCATTCACCAAGACAGAATGTTCTGGGCCATAAAACAAATTTAAATGAATAAAAGTCATATAAATTTTGCTCTCAGATAACAATGGAATTAAACAACACATCAATAACAGAATGATAACTGGAAAATGCCCAAACACATGGAGATTAAGCAACACGCTTCTAAATAACACAGAGATTAAAGAAGAAATCTCAAAAGAAATTTAGATTATTAACTCAATGAAAATGAAAACATGACCTACCAGGATTTGTGGGATTTAGCAAAAGCAGTGCTTAGAGGGAAAATTATAGTATTGAATACATACATTAGAAAAAAAAGATATAAAAACAGTAATTTAACTTTCTGCCTAAGGAAATGAGAAAAGGAGCCAAGAAATCCAAAAGAAGCAGAAGAAACAAAATTAGAGCAGAAACCAATGAAATTGAAAACAGTTAATCAATAAAGACGATCAATGAAATAAAAAGCAGTTCTTTGCAAAGATCAATAAATTCAGTAAACCTCTATAGCCAGGGGAACCAAGAAAAAGCTGTTACTAAAACCAGATGCCATAGATGCCGTGAACACTAAAAGGACAATAAAGAAATACTATGAACTCTATGCCCACAAATTTGATAACATCAATGAAATAGACCAAATTCTTGAAAAACACAGCTGCCAAGATTCACACAAGATGAAACAGATAAGCTGGATAGAAAAGTAATCAAATCTGTTACTTGGCAATCAGAAAGAATGAAATCTAGCCGTTTGCAACAACGTGGGACCAGAATATATTATCTTAAGTGAAATAAGTCAGAGAAAGATAAATATCATACAATTTCACTCATATGTGGAGTTTAAGAAACAAAATAGATGAACATGGGGGAAGGAAGGAAAAATAAGATCAAAACAGAGAGGGAGGCAATCCATGAAAGACTCTTAAATACAGAGAACAAATTGAGGGTTGCTGAAGGGGAAGTGGGTGGAGGGGTGGGTTAGATGGGTGATGGGCATTAAAGAGGGCACTTGTTGGGATGAGCACTGGGTGTAAGTGATGAATCACTAAATTCTACTCCCATAACCATTATTAAGCTATATGTTAACTAACTTGGATTTAAATAAAAAATTTAAAAAATAAAATAAAAAGTAATAGAATCAATCATTGATACCCTTCCAAACAGAAAGCACCAGGCCCAGAGGGTCAATGTAGGTTCATCAACTCTAACAGTGTACACACTCTTACGGGAGGTTGGTAATGGGGGATGTCATTTGCAGGGACAGGGGATATGTGGGAAATTTTGGTACCTTCTCCTCAATTTTGCGGCAAACCTAAAACCATTCTAAACATAAAGTCTTATTTATTTATTTTTTTTTATTTTTTTTTTTTACCCTTAGTATTTCTTATTTTATTTTATTTTATTTTTTAAATAGTTTATTGTTGGGGCGCCTGGGTGGCTCAGTTGGTTAAGCTTCCGACTTCAGCTCAGGTCCGATCTCACGTTTGTGGGTTCGAGCCCCATGTCAGGCTCTGGGTTGACAGCTAGCTCAGAGCCTGGAGCCTGCTTCCGGTTCTGTGTCTCCTTCTCTCTCTGCCCCTCCCCCTCTCATGCTCTGTCTCTCTCTGTATCAAAAATAAAAATAAAACATTAAAAAACTTAAAAAAATAGTTTATTGTCAAATTGGTTTCCATATAACACCCAGTGCTTCTCCCCACAAGTGCCCTCCTCCATGACCATCCCCCCCCCTCCCCCCCTCCCCCTCCCCCTTCAGTCCATGGTTCCTTTTCAGTATTCAGTAGTCTCCCTTGATCTGTGTCCCTCACTCTCTGAGGATAAACATAAAGTCTTAATAAAGAAAATACAACCCACAGAATGGAAAAAGTGTTTCCAAATCATGTAAAGGTCTAGTATCCAGAATATTTAGAGAACTCTTACAACTCAATCATAAAGACAAATAACTCAAAAACTTTTGGAAGTATTTTTAGACTAAAAAACATTAACCTTATTGCTGAAAAGTATTTTCCTGTGTGTGCATGGGATCTATTTCTGTATTCCCTGTTCTGATTTACATGTATGTTATTCTCATGTAGCTGAGGTACCGAGATTAATATAAATTTATGGCAAACCGTGATCATCTCCTTTTAAAATAGTTTTGCTAGTTCTAAGTCTTTAGCATTTATATATAAATTTTAAATTGACTTGTCAATTTCTATTTTTAAAAGCCTTCTAGAATTCGGGGGGGAGATTATTTAAATTTATACACTAACTTAGGAAGAACTGACAACAATTATTCTCCACGGCGTGCACATTGCACGTATCCTATTTATACCTTCACCTCCTTTCAGCAACATTTTACAGTTTGCTGTGCAGAGGTCTTCACATACTTGTAGAAGTTTTTAATTATTTGGATAAAAATTATACATTATTTCCCTTTCTAATTGTTTGCTAATGTCTGAATACAGTAAGTTTATACATAATGGTCTTACATTCTGAAAACTGGCTAAACTTATTTTTAATTCTAGTCCATTTTCTATTGATTTCTTTGACTTTTGTCCACACACAAAGCAGATCATATGTGAATAAACACAAGGTACCTGTATTCCTTTGCTATCTCAACGCCCTTCATGGCTCTCCTTGTTGCACTGGTTAGAAACAGCAGGACGACGTTGACTAGAAGTGACAAAAGGAGGTACCTTTGCCTTCCTCTTTTTCTGAGAGACAAATCATCCACTGTTTTACCACTAATTAGTGATACCTGTCAGTTGACACAAAACCTCCCTTTTATACTCAACTGTCAAGTTGTTTTTGTATGTGTTGTGTGTGTGTGAGAGAGAGAACAGGGGCTATATATGTCTTTTTTCTTTTTTTTTTTAATTTTTTATGTCTTTATTTTATTTTGAGAGACAGACAGAGAGTGAGCACAGGAGGGGCAGAGACGGACACACAGAATCGGACGCAGGCTCCAGGCTCCGAGCTGTCAGCACAGAGCCCGATGCGGGACTCGAACCCACAGACTGTGAGATCATGACCTGAGCCGAAGTCGGACGCCCAACTGACTGAGCCACCCAGGGGCCCCTATATGTCCTTTTTCTGAATCAGTCGAGTTAATCCCAACATTTTCCTCCTTTATACACATTTGGCGTATATAGCGAACTTCATTGTGCAGGATCCATTTCATGTGCTTTAATTCCTAGCAATTTCTTAATGAGTTTTGTATGTTTGTTTATGAGGGTTCGTTTTCTTTCATTTTCTCTTTTGTGTGTTACACAGAAAGACTTCGTCTGATTTTGGATTTGAATGAAGCTGGTCTCAAAGAGGAAAACATTCATCTCCTCTCTAGGCTAGAAGTTTGTGAAGAATTTGTACAAGTTATTTCTTAACTATTGATAAAATTTCCCAATGATGCTGTTGAGAGCCCTGCAGTCTTCTTTGGGGGAGAGTTTAATGTTAATAGTGGGCCATTCAGAAATTCCATTGTTTTCTTGGGCCAAATTTGCCCATCCGGCATCCAAAGGTTTTTTGTTTTTCTTTTTAATCAATTTCATGTAAGCGGCTAGATTGGCTGACACAGTTTCTCGTAACCTTCCTTCCTGAATCTTCTTTACGCAGTCTGTGGTGATGTTACCACTTTATTCTTTCTTCCTTGGTTTAGTCTGACTAGCAGTTCATCAATAATTTTTTTTTAAGCTTTTGGTCTTGTTAATTTGGTTTCCTATTTCATCTTTTCTTTTATTCAATTTGGTGTTCATTCCCTTTTTATCTTCTTAAAGTGGAAGCTTAGATCACTGATTTTGGACTTTTCCTCACCAACAGAAGCAAGCAAAGCTATAAAATCCTAACAACTGCTTTAGCTCTATCACACAAGTTTTTATATCTTGTGTTTTCATCATCATTCAATTCAAAATATGCCCCAATTATCCCTGTGATTTCTTCTCTGACCTATGAAATATTCAAAAGTGTGCTACTCTGTGGATTTTGGGATCTACATTTTATATATATTTTCACACACAGTACATACCATTATAATCACAGAAGAAACTATGATTTTAATTCTTTTAAATGTAAAACTTGTTTTAAAGCCCAGAAAATGTTCTGTCTTGAATGTTTCATGAACTTGAACATGTATTCTGTTCTCAGATGAATGTTCTATAAGTAGCAATTAGGTCAAATTGGTCGAAACTCAAGTCTCCTATATACGTATATATATATGTACACACACATATATGTGTTGCCGATTTTGCACCTACTTGTTAATGATTATTGAGGAGAATTGTTGAACTCTCCAAGGATAACTGTGGCTCTCTTCGACTGTCAGTTCTGTCAGTTTTTCTATCCCGGGTTTTGAAGCTTTCTTGGATACGTGCATGTGTAAGACTGTTACATCTTCCTGACTGGATGCCCTGTTATTGTGACATATCCCTCGTGTGTCTGATAATGAACATCCTAGCTTACGTTTAGGGTTTGGTATATAATATTCCATCATTTTAATCTTTCTTTATATTCGAGGTGTACTTCACATAGAAAGCACCTAGTTAAGTCTTTATTCTCCTGACAAACTCTCCGTTGTAATTGGGAGTGTACCCACATCAATCAGACTTGATGTGATTATCAGTACAGTTGGACTACCGTCTTAGGATTTGTTATATTTGACGCATCTCCTCCTCCTCCCACCGTTTCTCCTTATTCTGACTTATTTGAATTAACCAAGTATGTTTTAGGATTCCCTCTCACTGCCAATATTGGCTTATTAGCTCCACTACTTGGTTTCACTTTGTAGTGGTGGCTCCGAGTTTGTACGATGCGTCCTGTCTGTACACGCGCATAACCATCGTACCAGCTCGCACACTTTCTGGTCCCCTTCATTCCCCCTCCCATCCTCTGTGCTGTTTTCTAAAGAAAATTTAAAATGATGGTGTGTTGTATTCACCAACAAATTTACTGCTTCCGACTTTTCTTCATTTTTTGTATACATCCACATTTCCATTTGGGATAATTTCCCTTCTGCCTAAGGAATTCAACATTTCTTGTGATGCAGGTCTGCTGACAATAAATTCTTTGGTTTGTCTGAAAAATTATTCGGCCTCATTTTTGATCCTATTTTCTCTGAATGTAAAATCAAGCTTATAGACTTTGTCATTTAGCACTTCAAAGATCTTGTTCCATTGTCTTCTGGCCCGCATTGTTTTTAATGAGATATCTGATTTCTTTTCCCTACATTCTTGCGTACATACTTTCTCTTTCTCTCTCGTCTAGTGTTTTCTTCATCACCGGTTTCAGAGATGTGATCTGGATACACCCTGGTGTGGGTGTGGTGGGTGTGGTTCCTCACTCCTACTTCCCAAAACTTCTTGTTATATGGGTTTGTGATTTTCAGTTTTATTTTTTTTAATGCTTATTTACTTTTGAGGGAAAGAGAGAGAGACAGAGACATGAGCTGGGGAGGGGCAGAAAGAGGGAGACACAGAATCAGAAGCAGGCTCCAGGCTCTGAGCTGTCAGCACAGAGCCCGACAGGGGGCTTGAACCCAACAAACTGTGAGATCATGAAGTCAGGTGTCCCACTGACTGAGCCACCCAGGCGCCCCTACAGTTTTCATTTTTAAAATTAAAAGTCGTATTGCTGTTATTTATCCAAATACTCTTACTGCAGTCTTCACTTGTTTATTCTTTCCTACTGGGATTTTTGTTTTAAATGTTAGAGAAAGAATGCAAGCAGGGGAGGGGCAGAGAGACTCACAAGCAGGCTCCACGCGGTGACTGCAGAGTCGGACCCTGGGCACAAATCCAGGAACCATGAGCTCATGATCTTAGTAGAGATCAAGAGTAGGACACTTAACCAACTGAGCCACCCAGGTACCCTGTCTTCTGGGATTCTAGCAGTGTTTACATCGGGCGCTGCACTTTTTTTTACAGGTTACTGTTTCCAATCTTTTATTTGTAGCTCTCTCTTAGGTAATCTCTATCGCTTTTTCTTCATGTTCAAGGATCTTTGCTTCCACGGTTGCCCACCTATCAACCTTATCGGTGATGTTCATTGCAGGTTATGTATCTCTTTTACATCTAGAAGGTACATCTGGTTCTTTCACCCCTCCATTCCTCTTATTACCTCCGTGTGTGCTTTGAATCCTTGGACATACCCACAGTATTTGTGATTCCTGAAACATCCTTGTCTGCTCATTCCATCCTATTTTTCATATCTTTTGAATTTTTTTCTGACTACAAGTGACATTTTTCCACTTCAGGTTTCTAGTAGTGTTTTAGTGAATGCTAGAGATTTTGAATTTTATGGGCAGAATGCTACATTCTTTTCTTGTTTACCTTTAAAGAGCACTGAATTTTTTTGTTATATAAATAGGTTACTTGTAGACCCTATTAAGCTCTGATAGCCAGGCATCCTTGTCTTCAGTTCAGGGTTAGCATAGCCTTATTCCTGAGACACAATCTTACTGGACTCTTAGCTGAGGGCCCAGGGTGCCAAGCTTCTCTACTCGGGCAGACGCCAATGTCTCACAGCCAAGTGCAAACGTCACAATCCCTTTACCTCCCCTCTCCCCACAGCCCTTCTACACCAGCACTACAGAGACGGGCCTCACCTGTGTGTAAGCTGGTATCCTGCTAAAGACCTAGAGATTCTCCAGCGCCTTTCTGGGGCTCCTGTTTTGTGCAGCTTCCTCTTCTCCCCCATCCTGCCCCACAACCCTCAGCCACACCGTCAGCTCTCAATTACAATATTTATCTCCTCTGCTCAGGAAGGCCCTGTCTTCTGCTGAGAGTCCACTCCCCTCTGCTACCTTTCACAAAGTACCTTTAGGCAAAAGGCCAGAGCAACCATGGAGCTTAACTTTCATATTTATCTTCCCTCAAGAATCAGTCTTATACTGGCTGCTGTCCAAACCCTGAGAAGAGATTCGTGTAACTTTCTACTTTATAATTTTTTATGCTGCAAGGGTTAATCAGGCAGGAGCTCTTCCCTCTTGACTGCAGGCAGCAATATCTCATTGACTTCACCAGTCTGTGTGCCATTTGTGAATCGATTGCCCTTTGATTTGAAATTTCCCCTCATCGTTTGCTCTATGGAAACTGAGCTGGGCCCCTGACAACTGGCATGTTAAGCTTTATCGGGACAGGGCGCCACACAACTATGGCAGGAGGGAGGGAGGGACTCCCTGGTTCCCCCATGCTCCGTGTGGCAAGTTTCTTCACATGGGTGGCTTCTCCAGCACCTGGCTCCTAGACTCCCGGCACATCAGCAGCACCCAGCAGTAAGTAGGTCCCCTCAGCCGGCCTCTTTTGCATCATGGGCTGCTACCAGCAACACTCCATCCTTGCAACAGCTTTCCCCAGCACACCCGAGGGCAAACTTCGGGCTAATTCCAAAGTGAGTCAAAGTCCATGCTGTGTGTGCCTTCTCCAGTAAGGTCTGGGTCTTAACCTTCATGCAGGAAGGGGGCTGCCTCTTCCTTGGGTGCTTGCTGGGTTAATATCAATCTTTATTAAATTTTCCTGTATGCACACATGAGGTTTCCGAATCACAGATTTCTTATGCTCCCTCCACAATCAACTATCACAATGACATTGGAACATTAGTCTCCCCACATTTGCAATCATGCAGAGTGATGTGATAAGACCCACACGGAAAACATATCCTATGTAAGTGGCACACTTACTCTGTATTCAAGAGGTGAACAAATAGAAATGTCCTCCATTTGTAATGGGATGGGGGGCGGGGAAGACTATTCTTCCTCCCCTGAGAGTCTCCTTGGAAACAGGATGTGAAGAATCTTTAATCCTCCGTTATGCAAATCTCTCCCGGAGGAAGATAAATCCAGAGTCTAAGACTTCTTGACAACCTAGAAATGTCTACAGGGCTCCAGGTTCCACCCCTTTAGAAATGTAAACAAATGGGGAGATAATCCTCTAACTCAGGTGCCTAACCAAAAACTGTAACTGTTGGCTTTAGGTAAGAGAAGAGCAGCTTTATCGGATGGAAGGCTATTAGCGCCACCATTAAAGAAACAAACGGCTGCAGATCTAATCCTCACTGTACATAGAAGGTAAAACTTCTCCAGGGAAATGAAAGCAAACCCTCTATTCTTACAGGTATGCATTCCCATGGCTCAGAACACTAAATCTTCCCAAGAATACTTGTCTTCCACCCCATCTCAGCCCTGGGGAGAGTGGCAGTTCCTTTTTCCTGCTATTCCTAGATTCTTTACGATGGTCTTCAAGAAGTGCCATCAATGTCTCATTGCTCCAGTTCCTTGAAGTTAATAATTCTTTATATTAAACCCCCGATTCAAATTACGACACTTTTTTTAATCCTTATTTTGAGAGAACGAACACAAGCAGGGGAGGGGCAGAGAGAGAAAGGGAGAGAGAGAATCGCAAGCAGGCTCCATGCTCGGAGCCCAGTTCCGGGCTCAATCTCACGACCATAATGTCACAACCCGATATCAAGAGTCACACGCTTAACCGACTAAGCCACTCAGGTGTCCCAGTGTGACATTTCTTTTAATTAGACCCGACCGATCGAGTATTTGAACTTGCCCTCTCATTCATGTCTTGATAAACACCTATAGTAATTGTTACTTTCTGTTCAACAGATACAATTTGTCCAATCTCATCAATATAGTTGAGAAGTGTGAGGTTTTATGAAATGTCATAACAAGCAAGATTTCTGTGCTCTATATAATGACAGGGAGCAGGACTACGAAAATATACTGTTGGCCCTCCTAAATGAAAGCAACTGCTCTGGGTATCTTCAAAATTGGTATGGAGGAAAAAAAACTTTTGTATATATGCTGACATTGTTTCTCAATTTTTACTAAATTCTAGTTACTTAATATATAGTATAAGACTGGCTTCAAGAGTAGAATTTAGTGATTCACCCCTTCACAGAGCACCCAGTGCTCAACACAAGTGCCTTCCCTTATGCCTATCGTCCATATCCTTCTCTATCATTAAGAGCCCCTTATAGTTAAATTCCATTTTTCCCCCTTCCCCTATGTTCATCTCTTCTGGTTCTTAAATTTCACATATGAGTGAAATCATATGGTATTTGTCTTTCTCTGATTGACTTATTTTGCTTAGCATAATACACTCTAGTTCCATCCACATTGCTGTACATGGCAAGATTTCATTCTCAGATGACTATGTAATATTTGGCTATACAAACAAATGTGTGTGCGCACACACACACACACACACACACACACAACCCATTTCTTCTTTAACCATTCATCCATTGACAGACATTTGGGCTCTTTCCATAATTTGGCTATTGTCGATAATGCTGCTATAAACATCGCGGTGCATGTGCTCTTTTGAATCTGTATTTTTGTATCCTTTGGGTAAATACCTCATAGTGCAACTGCTGAGTAGTAGACTAGTTCTGTTGTTTTTAACGTTCAGAGGAACCTCCAAACTGTTTTCTCTAGTGGCTGCACCAGTTGGCATTCCCACCAATAGCCCAAGAGGGCTCTGCTTTCTCTACATCCTCATGAATACCTGTTGTTGTGTGTGTGTGTGTGTGTGTGTGTGTGTGTGTGTGTGTGTGGTTAATTTTAGCCAATCTGACAGGTGTGAGGTGGTATCTAATTGTGGTTTTGATTTGTATTTCCCTGATGAGTGATGTTAAACATCTTTTCACATGTTGGCCACTTTGGAAAAGTGTCCATTTATGTCTTCTGCCCATTTTTTCACTGGATTATGTTTTGAGGTGTTGAGTTTGATGAATTCTTTAAAGATTTTGGATACTAACCCTTTAACAGATATGTCATTTGCAAATATCTTCTCCCATTCCATAGATTGCCTTTTAGTTTTGTGGATTGTTTCCTTTGCTGTCCAGAAGCTTTTTTTTTTAAGTTTACTTATTTTGAGAGAGACAGAGAGCCGATGAGAGGGGGAGGGGCAGAGAGGGAGATTCTCAAGCAGGCTCCACACTGTGAGCACAGAGCCCAGCATGAGGCTTGAACTCAGAAAACTGTGATCCTGACCTGAGTTGAAACCAAGAGTTGGACGCTCAACCAACTAAGCAACTCAGATCCCCCTGTGCTTAAACTTTTTATCTTGATAAAGTCCTAAAAGTAGGTTTGCTTTGGTTTCCATGCTTCTGATGACTTGTCTAGTAAGAAGTTGCTCTGGCCAAGGTCAAAGAGGTTATTGCCTATGTTCTCCTCTAGGATTTTGAGGGCGCCCTGTCTCACATTCAGGTCTTTCATCCATTTTGAATTTTTTAATAGTTTATTGTCAAGTTAGTTTCCATATAACACCCAGTGCTCTTCCCCAACAAGTGCCCTCCTCCATGACCATCACCTTCCTTCCCCTCTCCCCCTCTCTCTTCAGCCCTCAGTTTATTTTCAGTATTCAAGAGTCTCTCATGATTTGCCTCCCTCCCTCTCGTTAACTTTTTCTCTCCCCTTCCCCTTCCCATGGTCCCTTGTTAGGTTTCTCCTGTTAGACCCATGAGTGAAAACATATGGTATCTGTCCTTCTCTGCCTGACTTATTTCACTTAGCATGACACCCTCGAGGTCCATCCACTTTCCTACAAATGGCCAGATTTCATTCTTTCTCATTGCCATGGAGTATTTCATTGTATATATAAACCACATCTTTATCCATTCATCCCTTGATGGACATTTAAGCTCTTTCCATGATTTGGCTATTTTTGAAAGTGCTGCTTTTAACATTGGGGTACATATGCCCCTATGCATCAGCACTTCTGTATCCCTTGGGTAGATCCCTAGCAGTTACATTGCTGGGTCATAGGGGAGTTCTATTGATAGTTTTTTGAGGAACCTCCACACTGTTTTCCAGAGCAGCTGCACCAGTTTACATTCCCACCAACAGTGTAGGAGGATGCCCGTCTCTCCACACCCTCACCAGCATCTATAGTCTCTTGATTTGTTCATTTTAGCGACTCTGACTGCAGGAGGTGGTATCTCAGTGTGGTTTTGATTTGTATTTCCCTGATGATGTGTGACGCTGAGCATTGTTTCGTGTGTCTGTTGGCCATCTGGATGTCCTCTTTGGAGAAATGTCTGTTCATGTCTGCTGCCCATTTCTTCACTGGATTACTTGCTTTTTGGGTGTGGAGTTTGGTGAGTTCCTTGTAGATTTTGGATACTAGCCCTTTATCTGATATGCCATTTGCCACTATCTTTTCCCATTCTGTCAGTTGCCTATTAGTTTTTTTTTATTATTATTTCCTTTGCAGTGCAAAAGTGTTTTATCTTGATGAGGTCCCAATAGTTTATTTTGGTTCTTGATTCCCTTCTCTTTGGAGATGTGTCGAGTAGGAAAATGCTGCGATTGAGGTCAAGGAGGCTGTTTCCTGCTTTCTCCTCTAGGGTTTTGATGGTTTCCTATGTCACATTCAGGTCCTTCAGCCATTTTGAGTTTATTTTTGTGTATGGTGTAAGAGAGTGGTCTAGTTTCATTCTTCTGCATGTTGCTGTCCAGTTCTCTTAGCACCACCTGTTAAAGAGGCTGTCTTTTTTCCATCGGATACTCTTTCCTGCTTTGTCAAAGATTAATTGGCCATACATTTGTGGGTTCAGTTCTGGGCTCTCTATTCTATTCCATTGGTCTATGTGTCTGTTTTTGTGCCAATACCATACTATCTTGATGATGACAGCTTTGTAGAAGAGGCTAAAGTCTGGGATTGTGATGCCTCCCATTTTGGTTTTCTTCTTCAATATTACTTTGGCTATTAGGGGTCTTTTGTGGTTCCATATGAATTTTAGGATAGTTTGTTCTAGCTTTGAGAAGAATGCTGGTGTAATTTTGATTGGGATTGCATTGAATGTGTAGATTGCTTTGGGTAATAGTGACATTTTAACAATGTTTATTCTTCCAATACATGAGCACAGGATGTTTTTCCAATTCTTTGTGTCTTCTTCAATTTATCTCATAAGCTTTCTATAGTTTTCATTGTACAGGTTTTTTATATCTTTGTTTAGGTTTATTCCTAGGTATTTTATGGTTTTTTTTGTGCAATTGTAAATGGGACCAGTTTCTTGATTTCTCTTTCATTTGCTTCATTATTGGTATATAAAAATGCAACTGATTTCTGTACATTGATTTTGTACCCTGCAACATTGCTGAATTCATGGATTATTTCTAGAAGGTTTCTGGTGGAGTCAATCAGGTTTTCCATGTAGAGTATCATGTCATCTGTGAAAAATGAATGTTTGACTTCTTCTTTGCAGATTCTGATGCCTTTTATTTCCTTTTGTTGTCTGATTTCTGATGCTAGGATAAACCTCTAGCCAGACTCCTCAGAAAGAAAAGAGAGAACACCCAAATAGACAAAATCATGAATAAAAATGGATCTATTACAACTGATTCCTCAGAAATACAAGCAATCATCAGAAATTACTATGAAAAAGTATATGCCAACAAACTGGACAATCTAGAAGAAATGGACAAATTCCTAAACATGCATGCACTACCAAAATTCAAGTGAGAAGAGACAGAAATTCTGAACAGACCCATAACCAGTGAAGAAATCGAATCTGTTATCAAAAATCTCCCAACAAATAAGAGCCCAGGACCGAATGGCTTCCCAGGGAAATTCTACCAGACATTTAAAGCAGAGTTAACACCCATCCTTCTCAAGCTATTCCAAAAAATAGAAATAGAAGGAAAACTTCCAAACTCATTCTACGAAGCCAGCATCACTTTGATTCCCAAACCAGAGACCCAACAAAAAAAGAGAACTACAAGCCAATTTCCTTAATGAATACAAATGCAAAAATACTCACAAGATACTAGCAAATCAAATTCAACAGCATATAAAAAGAATTATCCACCATGATCGAGTGGGATTCATTCCTGGGCTACAGGGCTGGTTCAAATTTCATGAATCCATCAATATGATACATCATGTTAACAAAACAAAAGATAAAAACCATATGATCCTCTTGATAGATGCAGAAAAAGCATTTGACAAAATATAGCATCGCTTCTTAATAAAAACCCTCGAGAAAGTCAGGATAGAAGGAACTTACTTAAACATTATAAAAAGCAATTTATGAAAAGCCCACAGCTAATATTGTCCTCAACAGGGAAAACCTGAGAGTTTCCCCCTGAGATCAGGAACACAACAAGGATGTCCACTCTCACCACTGGTATTTATCATCCATTTTGAATTTATCTTTTTGTCTGGTGTAAGAAAGTAGTCCAGTTTCGTTCTTCTACATGATGCTGTCCAATTTTCCTGACACCATTTGTTGAAGAAACTGCCTTTTTTCCCATTGAGTATTCTTTCCTGCTTTGTTGAAGATGAGTTGATCACATAGTTGTACATCCATTTCTAGGTTTTGTATTCTGTTATATTGACTGATGTGTCCATTTTTGGACCAGCACCATATTGTCTTGATGACTACTGCTTTGTAATATAGCTTGAAGTCTGGAATCATGATGCCTCCAGCTTTCTCTTTTTCAAGACTGCTTTGGCTATTTTGAGTCTTTTGTGGTTCCATACAAATTTAAAATTGTTTCTTCTAGCTGTTATTCTGGTGCTATTTTGATAGGGATTACTGATTTCTGTACCCTGATTTTATATCCTGTGACTGCTGAATTCGTACCAGTTCCAGCAATTTTTTGGTGGAGTCTTTTCGGTTTTCTACATAGAATATATTATGTTCTCTGCATATAGTGAAAGTTTGACTTCTTCCTTGCTGATTTGGATGCTTTTTATTTTGTTGTTGTTGTTGTCTAATTGCTGAGGCTAGGACTTCCAGTACTATATTAAATAACAATGGGGAGAGTGCACATCCCGTCTGGTTCCTGACCATAGAGGACAGCTCTCAGTTTTTCCACATTGATGATTATATTAGTTGTGGGCCTTTATGATGTTAAGGTATTTTCCATATATCTCTACTTTGTTGAGGGTTTTTATCAAGAATGGACTGTATTTTGTCAAATGCTTTTTCTGCAAATGCTTTTTCTGCATCTATTGACAGGTTCATATGGTTCTTATACTTTCTTTTATTTATGTGGTGTATCATGTTGATCGACCTGCCAATATTAAACCACCCTTGCAGACCAGGAATAATTCCCACTTGATCATGGTGAAGGATTCTTTCCATGTACTGTTGGATGTGATTTGCTAGTATCTTGTTGAGAATTTTTTCATCCATGTTCATCAGGGATATTGGCCTCTAATTCTCCTTTTTAGTGAGGTTTTGTCTGGTTTTAGAATCATGGTAATGCTGGCCTTGTAGAATGATTTGGAAGTTTTCCTTCCATTTTTTTTTTAACGATTTAAGAAAAATAGGTATAGGCTCTTCTTTAAATGTCTGGTAGGATTCTCCTGGGAAGCCATCTGGCCCTGGACTTTTGTTGGGAGATCTGGACTTTTGTTGGGAGATCTTTGATGACTGATTCAGTTTCTTTGCTAGTTATGGGTCTGTTCAAATTTGTATTTCTTCCTGTTTCAGTTTTGGTAGTTTGCATGTTTCTAGTGGAAAAAAAATACTTTATCTAGGTCAATAGTTACATACCAAATGATGTGTCAATTCATCCAGCAAAGATGGCATCTGGAAGCAAGAACTGCAATTGATGTCATGAGGCAATTAAGTTTACAATAGCCCACAGTCATTCTCTAACATACATCTGACTTCTTCATAGGCCAAATAAGGAAGAACTAAATAGAGCTGGGATAGGTATTACCATCCTTGTTTCTTTCAAGCCTTTTACAGTGCCATTAATCTCCACAATTACAATAGTGATATGATATTGTTTCTTTTTTACTATCTTGGCAGGGAAGAAAATACTTCCTACTAAAAGTGCATAGCAGAGATCACTGTGGAAACTTTGCCAATTGCTAAGTGTGTCGACTCTTGTTTTACGTTCAAGAATGGAGGAAATAAGCACAGGGTGAGACCTGGACCCAAATTACCCACTGTTGGTCAGACATGAACTAACAGTACACCTGTCACCTGACTTGAGCCAACACAGTGGAATCAACCAGTCTAGTCTCTCCACCAGTTTCCAAACCTACAGCAAGCCACAGACCCAGAGCCTTTTGATCAAAAGGGAGGCCAAATCTCCTTGAGGAAGGATCCTGCATTATTCATGTAAACATGCACTGTAAATCTTCCACCAAACCTTCCCCAGAGGGGAAAGGGCCCACCTACTAGAGTGACCACACTGAGAAATAGAAAATACCTGGCCATTTTAAGGACTACTTGATGTGAACCCTGAATTGATGCCAATATCTTGTGACCCAAAATCTCACCATGGCCCACCAACCAAAATGAGGCCTTATGGTGGTCAAGTGGACAAAACAGAACACTCAATGGATGTCAGTCAGCCTCTTTCTCTAGATACCTAAGTACCAGAACATCATCTGCAGACACTCAGAATGCCTTAACCACCATTACAGTGTTCCCTGGGATTAGAGCTGATCAGGAAACTCATTTCAGAGTCAAGGAAGTGCAGCAATGGATTCGTGTTCATGAAACTAACTAGTCTTACCACACACTCCATCACTCATAAATAGCTGCTGCATTGGAAAGAGGAACGGCTCATTAACAACTTGGTTATATCACCAACTGAGATATCTTGAAATGACAGGGTTCTGTTTTAAAGCAAGCAGCGTACATTTTGATGGGTTCAGAAGTTAAGAGAAGAAAGTAGGAGTGGCTTCTTTTTCTCCTATTATATCTTATAACTCACCTGCAGAATTCTTCTTCCTGTCCCAGCATCGCTGAGCTCTACTGGTCTTCACCCTCATGTGGAAACTAATTCCACCAGGAATAAAAAGACTTCCATAAAATTAGAAGAGGAGACAGCCACCTGGCACTTGCAGTCCCATGTTGCCTGAACAGGCAATTTCATGACAATTCTTTATATTAAACTTGCAGTGTTCAAACTGCACTGAATCTCTCTCCTGAATGGACCACACTGATACTCTCCTGCTCTACTCTGTCTGTAACTTTCTAAGAACTGGTGGATCTCACAGGTCTTAATGTCTACGCATCTCAAAATATTTTCTAATTTCTATTATTCTTTAACCCATCAGTTATCAGGCTGTGTTGTTCAACTTCCAAATGTTTAGGTATTTTTCCAGATAGTTTTTAACTTACAATGGAATTCTATTATGGACAGAGAACACAGTTTGTAGGATATTAACCCTTAAAAATTTACCGAATCTTGTTTTACAATTCATTATGTGTTCTCCGTTCCACATGCGCTTGAAAGTATTCTGCCATTAGTTGGAATGTCCTAAAAATATCAATAGATTCAGTTGATTGCAACTGGAGTGCCTTTTTTAATGCTTATTTTCCAAGTACTCAATTGCTGAGAAAGAAGTATTGAAATCTCCAACCAGTACTATAGATCTGCTTCTCTTTTTAACTTACCTTTTCCGTATTTTGGAGCTCCAGTAGTAGGAACATCCACATTTATGATTATAAGGTCTTACAGATGCCCTTTATTTTAATGCAGTCTTCTTTATGGTAATATTTCTTTTTCTGATACCTACTTTATCAGATAGTAATTTCAACATAAAAATGAAATAATGACACTTTTAGATAAAATGAAATAATCCCTAGACTACCAGAAATGCTAAAGAAAGTTCTGGAAAGTATCACCACTCTGGTATAATTAGAATTTGCAATTTATGTATTTTTTATTTCAAATGTGTCTCTTATAAATAGCACAGAATTGTCTTGCTTGTTTTTATCCATTCTGACAGTGTCTGCCGTTTTATTAACATGGTTTGTCTATTTAGGTTGAACATAATTATTAATATAGTTGTGTTTAAGTTTACTGTTTGGCTATGTTTTTATTTGGTCCATTTGTTGTCAGTTCCTCTGTCCCTCCCTTTATTCTTTCTTCTGTATTTAAGTATGTTGTGTTCTGTTTTCTCTATCACCTTCCTAGCTATACCTCACTGTTCTTCTAACCCATGCATTCCTTTTTAATGAAAAAAAATTTTTTTACTATTTATTTTTTTTAATGTTTATTTATTTTTGAGAGAGATAGACTGTGAGCAGGGGAGGGGCACAGAGAGAGGGAGACACAGAATCTGAAGCAGGCTCCAGGCTCTGTGCTGACAACTCTGCCCAATGCAGAACTCGAACTCATGAACCATGAGATCATGACCCAAGCCAAAGATGGACACTTAACCGACTGACCCACCCAGGTGGCCCTTATCCCATGCATTCTTAATTTAGCACAATCTTTCATGGAGTCAAAATTATATCAGTTCTTGTTAAAGGCATCTCAAGAGTATAGTTACATTGACTTCTCTTTGAGCTACAGTTGTCCTCTATATGACATGTGCAGATATTGTAAGCTTCATAATAGTTTTCTTTAAATATATTCCTTAAAAATTTTTATACAGAAGAACAAGATATAATTTTATATTTACTCACTATTGACCATTTCCTTTGTCATCTTCATTCCTCTTTGGAAATCTATAGCTTGTATCTAGTGTCCTATCCCTTCAACCTGAATAAATCCGTTTAGCATTCTGGTAGTAAATAAATCATTTCAAAGTTCACTTATCTGATAATATCCATTTCACCTTTGTTTTTGAATGATATTTTTACCTGGATACCAAATCCTGTTTACTAAAAATGTCATTTAATTGTTTACTGGTCTCCATCATTTCTGATCAGCAGTGAAGTTATCGTTATTCTCTGAAATGTAAAATGTTACTCTCATCTGGTTGACTTTCAAAAATTTTCCTTTATCTTCGGTTTTAAAGATTTGGCTCTGAAATACATAGATTTAATATTCTTTTCATTTACACTGCTTGGGATTCACAGAGAGTCTTGGGTCCACAAAAGCTTATATTTCTAATTTGGGAAATCTCTGACCAATGGGTCTTCAAATGTTTAACACTTTCTATTGTCTTTTTGAGGCTCCAATTACATGGAAATTAGACTGCTGATATTGTTGCATAAATCACCAAGGCTTCATTTTTTTTCATTGTCTTCTTCATATTCAATAATCCCTAATGATCCATCTTCAAGTTCATTGACTCTTCTACCAACTCCAATCTGCTGTTGTACAGATTAGTAAATATTTCACTTCAAATAATTTTCACTCCTATAAATTTCTCCCTCATTACAATTTCTTGACTGACATCCTACACAGGTCTGTTCATTATGAACATATTTTCTCACAAGTCTTTGAACCTATATATACTAGCTGTTTTTAGGTCCCTGACCACTGATTTGGGCCATCTTTATGTAAATTTACATAGAATGTTTTTCTCTTGACTATGGGTCATATATTTCCTTTTGTTCCCATATTGAACATCTTGTAATTGTATACTAGATATGGTAGATGATACATTATAGAAATTCTGGATCCATTAATCCTGATGCACTTGCGATCTCTGAGTAGACACAATGTCAGGAAGCCTCCCTAGAGCACAGTGTTTGGACTGAGTGAACTCATTCACTGTGACCTGTTCCTAACAGTACATGCAAAGATGAAGGTCATCAACTGGGTCAGGCTGTTCTCTTCTTTGTGGCTCCACAATACTTCATGTATAGCACTAGTCATTCTTAACTGAAATGGGTTGCCAGTAAATTATTAGGTACTCAAGAGCAAGGTTCAGGTCTTATACCTGTATCCCTCGTGCCTAACCTAGTGCCTGATATCAGAGTAGACATGCATATTTGTTGATGTAACAAATGGAATCATTTCAAATTCAGAAACCATGCGATGCTGATACACAACTCAAAATACTGGAATATGTGGATCATTTAATTCAGAAGCAAACAGTCTATTAAAAGCTCTTTTCCAAGTGAAGACATCAACAGGCCACAAGATAAATGTAAGTGTCTCATAGTAAACATTTCAGGAAATACATTCTTGATGTTCAGTATGTTTTGTTTACAAAGACAAGGAAGGAAATAGGACATTTCAGAAAGATCCTATCACTACTGATTGAAATGAAACTTTAGTGTTTAATCAAAATTTACTCCTCATACCTTATCCCCGGTAAGAATAAAGTGTGTATGTAAACATGGAATAATAGAGCATGGCATTCAGAATGAACAGCTCTGTGAAGTTTACTTCTGGGTAAGTCCTATCTCTAAGAGTGGGTGCAACCTCGGGAGAGTCACTTTATCTGCCTCCATTGTATTTATCTGAGAAATGCAGTACTATGTAGCTAGCAGGAGTGCAGGGAGGACCAAATGAGGTCATGAATGTGAAAGACCTCCGTGAACTGTAAAGAGCTACATAAGTGTTAGGGATAGTTATTCAATGAGAAAATATAAATTAGACATTACTACTTAACCATGGCACTCATCACACCTAAAACTCTCAAATGTGATCTCTCCCCACAAAACACACACACACGTGCATGCACACACACACACACAATCTCACACACGCACTCACGCATGTACACACTGTAAGAGTAACAAAACGGATTTGGAGTCTTACACCTTTTAAATGTGCCTTTGTAAAAGTTAAGCTCTGTGCACCATATACTCCCTGTCTGCCTTTAGGCTGGTCTCTCTCTCTTCTTCCTGAAACATTTGGACTCATTAAGAGAATGTTTGTTCCACTTCCTGTTGGGAGAGCTCCAACCATTTTCTCCTCTACTCCATCACACATTGTAAGCAGGGAATGTAGAAGCAGATCAGGTGAAACTAGTTTTTCTCCAGAGAAGCTACAAAGTCAACACTGTAAAAATTGTTTTTCAGAAGTTTTAAGATTCATAATAATTGGTTTCATAATCTTTTCTAGGGCTTTATAGGTCGAGTTGTCAAATAATCATTTTTAAGTCTGTCATTGACTTGATTATGGCTATAACACACTAACTCAGTGGGCAGTTTCCTTCAAAAGGAGGATTTTTCTCTAGTGGCTAGCAAAATATATGAATGTCAATGGTTTACAGAGCAATGAGAACTGCTGGTAGGCAATACTGCAAAGGGGAAAAATAAATTCAAGTATGCTTTACTGTTATTTTCTGTTGGTGTACTTTAGGTAATGAAAGTCTGCAAGGCAGACAGAGGGATTAAGCCAGATCTACCCCAAAACACATGCAAATCCCCAGACAAGACATTATACTTAATTCACACATTCATATATCCAAAGATATATTAAGCACCCACTATTTGCCCGGCTAGTATCAAACACGGCAGCAGGCATAAAGAGATGAATAAGATACCACCCTCCCGATACTACAGGCCGTTCCTCTCTTTGCCTTGACTGCCTCCCAACTTCACCTGACCCGATGCCACAATGTTGATTAAGCATCTATGAATTCTTTCCTGACCTGCTAAACAGATTTTATCAGATTTGTACAACACCCCTGACCCCACACAAGAGTCCTGTGTACCTGTCTGTAGCAAGTTTTTGACCTTGGTGCTATCTTGTCTTCTCCACTAAACTGTGAGTAACAGAAAATAGAGTCCCTGTATCATTACTCACTATCCTGAACCTGGAACCGGTTAACTGCTTGACAGCGTTTGGAAAATATACATAGACTGAACACATGATCATATTTCTCTGATGAACAAAAGAGATGAATGAAAGAAGTGCTAAGAGAAGAGAGGTATTTGCAATATGCAAGAGGAGATGAAGGAGCAGGAGTAGAGAGATTTCATAGGATGGTGATGATAACGACAATGAAAACAGGTGGTGGGCTCACACGGCGCCTAAGGATTACAATGACCACAGACTGCAGTAATGTGAGTCCCTGTTCTCAATTCACCCTACTGGGAAGGCGTGTGGCCACACGGCCCTGCCCATTCTTGTACCATTTGTTGTGAAACCCTGGTAGGAGCGGCTTCCCTCCCATGAACCTGAAGCCATGCAAAGTATGTAGCCCAGGTAACACCAGCAGAGTGCTCACCTGTCCACGAGGCAAGACAAGAGTGGCAGGACTGATGTTCAAAGACTTAAAGACTAGGAAGAAGGGATGGGAGAAAGCAAGAAAACTCAGTGTAGATGACCTCATGTGCCCTGGGAGATCCATCCTCCACCCCTTTCCCTCAGTCTCCCAGCTAAGCAGTGCCCACCCCTCTTCCTTTCCCCCCAACTTTATGGCCAAGCAGCAGCACCCACAGAGGCAAACATGGATGGGATCAAAGAGTGCTTATTTGGGAGAGTTTAAGGCACCTGTGGAAGCAAATGATCTATAAAAGAGCCAAGTTGGATCCTGTCACAACTCTGCTAGGACTTCAGGAAAGAAACAGTTACACCAGTGAAAATTCTTGAAGAATATGAAGGAAAAGGCACAATCACCTTTGTACTCAAAATTAAATAATTTCAGAAAGTTCAAAAGCCCTGTAAGGCTCCTCCAAGCCCTCCTTCCAGGACCAGGACACCTCTTCTAGAGGGACAGCAGAGGCTCCCAATTCGCCAACATCCACTCTTAAGAGCAGCAAACTGTGACAGCCTGCCATAGGGGACGCTAGACAGAGACCCCTCCGCCCCCAGCCATTACCTCTTCACAGAAGGATCAATTGAGCAGGAGAGAATGACAGGTCACCTACAAGAGGCCTCAGTGTTACTTCTGTGGTGCAGAGCCAAAAAATACAAGTGGAAAGAAAGTAAGGGACAGGAGCCGACTTGGGGGATGGAGTGACACTGAGGAAGGACAAGGACTGCATGGAAACAAAGGCGGAAATCCAGATCTGTGTCTCTTAGTACCTTCCAGCTCAGTCTCAGGGTGGAGGTAGACTGATGGGCAGGTCTATAACAACATTCCAAAAACCTTCCTACACTGAGGGTATAGTACCATGTAACATGGTTACACCTCTTCTGATACAAACATAGGACGAGGACCAAGTTTTCACTCTTTCTTGACAGAAGGGTATTTAACGGCATCTGATTCAGGCTCTAGAATCAGTACAACTACCAGTCCACTGCAGCTGCTACATGGAAATGAAAAACCCTACAAGCTTCCATAGGCTGAAAACAGTCTTTGTGAAGAATGCATCTGGATCAAAGTGCAATTTACAGAGAAAAGCCACCAATACCTTCTCTCCCTGCTTAGCTTCTAGAGAACAAGAGTTTCTGCCCTGACTGTACAGGAGGAGGAACACATGTAGAAATAAATAATATTGCAGGAGCTCACGTGACTGGATAATGGAAGAAGGGATTTTGCGAAAGCTGTTCATTTTTCAATCAGCAAGAATGAGAAAGCCCCTTCTGAAATGACTGGCACAGGGCAAGTGACTTAACTCCTGAGGATAAAAGCCATCATCGGCCTGTGTCTGCTGCTTATCTTCCTGAGACACTCTCCACATGTACTCCAACTGCCTCCTCTCCACATCTGCAGAGTAGGTCAAGGATTTGATGGTCTGAGAGGAGCCAGGCAAAGTAGGGGCCAGAAAAGGTTTCAAAACCCAGATCCTGAGTCACAGAAACAAGTAGTTCTAATGCGGCTTGGAAGGATTCCTGTGTCTTTGGAACAAAATTCACTAGAGCATAACCCTGCTTTCTGCCTTGTCCCTAGAGCATGGAAAAGAATAGCATTTCTACTCTTTAGCATCCCTCTTGGGAAGCACTCTACTTGATGAACTTGTGTATTGTGGTGAGTTTGTGAGCAGACACACATTATACTGGACTAGAGGTCTCCCGACAAAATGATTCCATCTGTTAAAAAATATTTTTGCCCACAGCTCTGCATAGAGCATCCTTGACCTCCTTGTTCCTCAGACTGTAAACAACAGGGTTCAGTAAAGGAGTGATGATGGTATAAGTCACTGAGAGAAGAAGGTCTTTTTCTATTGAGTTCTCAGACTTGGGCTTGAGGTAGGCAATGGAGGCACAGCCATAGTGGATGATGACCACCGTGAAGTGGGAGGCACAGGTGGCAAAGGCCTTCTTCTGGCCCTGGGTGGAGGGGATCCTGAGGATGGTGGAGATGATGAGGACGTAGGAGATGAAGATCAAGCCCACAGGGACCAGGATCACAAATGAACTGACACCATAATTGATCATCTCATTGATAGTAGTATCAACACAAGACAGCTTCATGACAGGGTAAATGTCACAGAAGAAGTGGTCCACCACTGTGCCACAGAAGGGCAAGTGGAACATGGCTCCCACATGGAGAACTGCCATTACCAGACCGGTTCCAAAGGACCCACATACCAACCTGGCACACATTCCTTTACTCATGATGACAGTGTACCTCAGAGGGTTGCAGATGGCCACATAGCGGTCATAGCCCATTGCTGTGAGCAAGAAGCAGTTATTTGTGGCCA
This sequence comes from Suricata suricatta, assembly GCF_006229205.1. Taxonomy (NCBI): domain Eukaryota; kingdom Metazoa; phylum Chordata; class Mammalia; order Carnivora; family Herpestidae; genus Suricata; species Suricata suricatta. The sequence goes on along the minus strand of NC_043702.1, from coordinate 171,564,229 downwards.
AGGTGACAAAAAAGAACATCTGAGTTGTGCAGCCTTCCAAGGAGATGGACTGGTTATGAAGAATGAGACTGGAAAGCATTCGTGGGACAATGACCAGTGTGTACACAGTCTCAGAACTTGCCAGCATGCTCAGGAAGAAGTACATTGGAGTGTGGAGATGACGGTCAACACGAATGATGGTCACAATGACAATGTTACCAGCTAGAGTTAAAATGTAGATGGTTAGGAAAACCACAAAGAGGGTTATCTGGTGCTTTCCAAAGATAGAGAATCCCAGGAAGATGAATTCCATCACTTCTGTGAAGTTCTTTCTCTGCATCTGCTAGATCGGTGTCTGAAAACAATAAAGGAAGTCATCAAGGAGAAAACTCCCATCGGCAACTGGACTTTAAAAGAAGGGGCAATGATAGCTGCCCTGAGGAAGTGAGCCCAATTCCTGCCTTTACAAGAAGCAAGTTTGGGCTCGGGCCCTAGTACATGAAGAGGGAGAACTACCAGAGCCACCTTGGAGCTCATCCACATGTCCGTCATCACCATAGAGCAAAGCATTTCCTGCGCAAGAAGACCTCTGCCTAAACCTTACCTTACACTCTTCATTCTGACACAAGGGGAAGAAAAGAGCCAGTCAGGAACAATATCCACCACTTACAACAAACAACAAGGCAGAACACCAGCCAAGTGCACGTCCAGAAAACTACCGATATGAGTGTTTCAGTGTGAATGTGACAGCAGAACGTAAGGGTCGAGAAAGAGGAACTTTGAGAAGTGGTCACTGGATTTGGTGACAGGGTTGCCAATGACTTTCCCATGGTGCTTCAGTAGAGTTCTGAATCTCAAAACCTCCTTCCAGAGAACTAATGTGGTGCAAACAGGGCCTCAGACCCTCAAAGCAGAGCTTCCGCCCTGATCACTCCACTGTTTACTCAATTGGCACCAAAGAAATCTCTGCTGATTCCAGTCACCCTTTTAAGAGGTGATGTCAGGAAGAGAATTGTGTAAGACATTGCTTTGCCTCCAGTGCAAGAGGAGAGTGTTAGCACAATTCAAGATGTGGACGAAGGAATGTACCCATCAGAGTTGAGGAGGAGAAAGTCAGCTATCTGCTTCAAGCTAAACTGGCTTGCTGGTTTTTAAAAATCTGGTGCACACAGGGATTTGATATAATGATGAGAAACCATTCCCTAGTCCTCTTCAATCAACAAGAATCCATACCCTATGCGGAGAACACACAGCTGATCCCATGGGTCTCTACAGTGACCATTTCACTGTCCTCCGTCTCTTCATTTTCAGTTACTGAGACAGACTTTCTCCCCTACCCACCCCCCGAAGGCCCTGTAGGTTGGCTTCATCATGTGCACTTCCATCAAACTGCTCCCTCAAATGTCACCAGAGTCTCCACTGCTGAAACTGTCAGCTTGCTTTATCCTCTTTTTTCTGTCCTTCTTATTCATTTGACACTTCTTAAAACTCTGCCTCCTGGAAACCTTGTCTGACCTTGGTTTCCATGACACTATGTTATTTCCCCCTCTTCTCAGTGCTCATGTCATGTCTTCCATGAATCTGCTCACTCCTTCTACATGGTAATTGTAAATGCTGTTTTCTGCTTAATCCTTGGCCCTTGCTTTTTTTTGCTCTCCACTCTGCCACAGTGTTCTCCAGTTATTATTTCTATGTTGATTGCTCCCAAATCTCTATTTCCATCGATCTTTTCTTCTGAGTCTACAACTTCCTCTGGACTTACCTACTTGTGGGCCTTGCAAATGTAATTTTGTAATTTCCAAAGCAAATGAAACATCCTCCCCTCTGGTTCTCAGAAAAAGCTCTCCATCTCTACTTGTACAACTTCCTCTGGGATCTCACCATTATCCCAGCCTATCAGGATCAGGATGTCGGGTCACATTTATTTGAATGTCACATTCAGTGGAACTTTTCCTTACACAAGGTCACAAGGCTGTTCCAATTTCTGAATTCACAACAATTCAACATAAGACTAGGATAATATCAAAATCCTCTCTCCAGGATAATAACATTCCCATAACAAAATTTACATGGAAATGCAAAGATCCAAAAATGCCAAACCAATTTCATTGGGGGTTTTGTTGTTGTTTTGTTGTTTTATTCTTGAGAGACAAAGAGAGACAGTGCAAGCAGGGGAGGGTCAGAGAGAGAGGGAGACATAGAATCTGAAGCAGGCTCCAGGCTCTGACCTAGCTGTCACAGAGCCTGATGCAGGGCTCAAACCCACAAACTGTGAGATCATGACATGAGCCAAAGCCTGACACTTAACTGACTGAGCCACCCAGGTGCCCCCCAAAACAATTTCAAATATAAAAAAACATTTGCACTACTTCATTTGAAGACTTCAGTAATCAAAGAGGCACAAAACTGGTATAAGAGTAGTTATAGGGATGCCTGAGTGGCTTAGTTGGTTAAGCATCCAACTTCAGCTCAGGTCATGATTTCATAGTTCATGGGCTTGAGCCCCATGTTGGGCTGTGTGCTGACAGCTCAGAGCCTGGAACCTGCTTCAGTTTCTGTGTCTCCCTCTCTCTCTACCCCTCCCCTCCTTTTTCTCTTTCTCTCTTTCTCTCTCTCTCTCTCAAAAATAAACACTTTAAAAAAGTTAAAAAAAAAAAAAGGGTAGATATAGCTTAATGGAACAAAGATTGAGACCAAAAATGATCCACACATATAGGGTCAACTGATTTCTGTTAAAGTCCTAAGATATCTCAATGATAGCATTTTCAATAAATGTTGCTGGAACTGGAGATCTGTATGGAAAAAAGTAAACCCCAAACCTTCCCTCTTACCATACACAGAAAATAACTCAAAATGAACCAAAGACACATGGATATAAAAGCTGAAATTAAAAACTCTAGACAAAATGGTGATAAAATCTTCACAATCTTGGAATGAGCAAGAGTTCTTAGATACAAAACAAAAAGCATAAGCCATCAAAAAATATATCACAACTGAATTTGATCAAAACTAAAGCTTCTATTCTTCAAAAGATACTGTTAGAAAAATGAGGAGGAAAGCCACTGACTGGGAGAAGATACTCACAATACATACCAACTTGTATTCAGAATATATAAAGAACTCTTACAACTCAATACTAAGACCCTTTTTAAATTAGAAAAATATTTGGACATTTCACATAAGATACACAAATGGCTGAAAAGCACAGAAAAGATCTTCAATTAGCTATCAGACAAATGTAAAATAGAACCACGAGATACCACTACACACCCACTCACATGGCTAAAATTAACAGCTCAACACCTAATATCAGCAGAGAGGTAAAGGAATTGTAACCTTTAAGCACTGATGGCAGTGACGTAAAATGGTATAACCAATTTGTACAACCATTTGGCAAGTTTTCAGAGGAGTAAATATATATAGTGATCTCATGACTCAATCTCTAGCCTATGTACTTACACAAGAACAATTAAAACATGTGTCCACATTTCTGTACAGACATGTACACAGAAAGTCCTTAGCAACTTCATTCCCAGAAGCCAGAAACTGGAAACTCCAATGTTTATGGTATATCCATATAATGAAATACTCAGCAATAAAAGGAATTAATTAGAACTACAAGCAAAACATGGCTGGATCTTAATGTACTGAATCACAGAAGTCAGACACAAAAGAGGACATACAGTAGAATTCTATTTATATGAAACTCTAGAAAATGCTAATTTAATCTGTGGTGCAAGAAAACAGATCAGGGGCGGCCAGAATTAAGAGGGAATTGACTGCGAAAGAACACAAGGGGACTTTCTGGGATGAAAGAGATGTTGATTATGGTGGTAGTTACACAGGTGTATAAATTCACCAAAACTCAACAAAATGGATCCTTAAAATTGATGTATCCTGTTACATTATTTATATTGCATTGCGTGGTATTCTACCAGATTATATACCATTGTAACATTTTACACCTCAAAGTTGATTTTTAAAAAGACTCTCAGCTACAAATTAGACTCTATCCCTGCAAATCTGCCACCCACAATTCTTTAGGGGCTCATTAGAATGTGAGAAACAAGGGAATTGTCTGGGACTTGGGAAATCTGGAAACTGATCTGGAATCTCTCAACGTCAAAACATGTAGTTTTGGGCAAATGATCATTGGTATCAGCTCTGTGATACACAGTAACCATCCAAGAATGTTTTAGAAGTCAACAAAATGAAGAAAAACATTGAGACAATGAAAGATGAGAGAGACAGAAAATGTATTTGCAGATTATCCTTTTGGGAAAATAAAAACACGGAAACCGCCTCACATAAGGAAGAGTTAGTGCAGCCAATATTTTAGTCATGAAGATTAGATTCCACATAAAAAAGGGAAAAAAGTTCAAAGTTGCAAAGAGACTTGCATTTTTAAGGAAAGAAACCACTTCAGAATTTGATAAAACAAATCATATCTGTTATTTAAATCCAAATGAACCTGCTAGGGAAAGGGAAAGAATTTTGGATCTGCCATTTAGGCCAACCTCCTGAAAATAGGTATTACATGTAAATTACTCCTACAGAAATAAACAAAACCCTATGGCCTCTTCTCCAGAGATCCTGAAACAAAAATTCTAAGATGCCAGCGATGGATAAAGTGACCTCTTTAAAAATCTCTGATTATTAGAACTATCTGAAGGTAGTGGAAGAAAAACGCTTGATCACAGGATGATAGAAAAGAATGCACAAGTCTGGGATTTTAGGACAGGAGCCTAATTGGCCGATCTTTGTGGTTTCCCTCCTAGAACTCCAGATCCCAGCCCAAGATGGACACAGAAGCAAGTAGGACTAGAGCCCGCCCACGGAGAACATACATGCACCCACCCCCCCCAACACCTCTCAAATTTACTCTAACAGCATCTATAACAAAACCCATAAAACCCAGTCCTGTTTCAAGGATGTGCAACCTTACAACCACCTACATGTCTCCAGATAGGACTGTAGCTCAGAAAAAGCGGCTCATGACATGCACTCTGGTCCCCCTGGCTCAGATAGCTGTCGGTAAGGGAAGGAGCACCTATAAACTCAGCCATCAAGAGAGGAATCTCCAAGGAAAAGCCTTGTTGACTAGTCCTCTTTTCCTCAATCTCTTCCTCCAAACTTCCGAAGTATCTCGAGGGAACCAGGAGAGTTAGACTCCAGACAGGTATCAAGGGATCTTATTAAAAATGGAACTTTTGTATTTTTCCCTGTGGTCGGTGCTTTGTAATTCCAGAGCCAGTTCTCAGAGAATTTCTTTCCCTTATCCCTTACTTTATTGAGGGCATGTCATGGACACAGGGGGTGGGGGGGACAGGAAATGTTGCCTTTAGAAGACAGAGGATTAGTCTGTGGAGTATTTCTAAGACACTGGGTGCTTAAGTAAAATTCAGTATTTCCCAACAACACTCATTTGTTAATAGATTCCATTTCAGTAGGATAGATTATCTCAGTAAATCACAGTGTGAGTATCATAGTTGGACTCCTTGTGGGAGACTTTCTGATGGGCAGGTCATGTTCCTGGTATCCAGAGTTCCTGATCTTTGCCCAGTGCCCACTCATCTTGAAGGATGCAAGCCCCTTTCCCCATCTCTCAAGGATCTTCTGAGCCTACAGTAAATGTTGGTTTAATTTTTCCATTTGATCTATGGTTATCTTTTACCTGCATAGAAGTTATGGAATGGTATAGGATTTAATATACTTTTACCTCGTCCTTTATAAGACCATTCCATTTAACACACACACACACACCCCACAGGGACCAGGATCAAGTGGTCACAGCAACTGTAGAACTGTTTCCATCCACTGCAGTTAAACGTCCTTAAACCTCCAAAGTATCCCAATGGAAGTCTCAATAAGGAATTAAGTAGTTCCCAAAGCCTGTTCTACTTGTTTCAAATCCAGCAACCTCTTGATTCAGTCTTGACCCAACTTTATGGTGACCTTGCTATCTTGCATACCCCCTGACTTCAGAAGTTACTTGAAACACACTCACAAATACTTTAATCCTTAGTTACCCCCAACATCTCTGCCCCTCTCCTGCTCCAGGCTTCCCTTGGCCCTGACACAGGCAATGCCTTCACTGACTCCTATGCCCCCAACATTCTTTGGGTATTTTTAACAAGTTTTTGAGTTCACAAAAAAAGTCACAAGTCTATTACAAACAACTCCGGCATATCCTTCCCCAGATTCACCAACTGTTTATATTTTGCCCCATTTTCCTCATCATCTCTCTTAATTAGTTGAAAGTAAATTGAAGAGGTCATGCCTCTTTATTCTTCAATACTTCAGTGAGCATTTCTTTAAAAAGGAAATGCTAGGGGTGCCTGGGTGGCTCAGTCCGTTAAGTGTCCAGCTTCAGCTCAAGTCATGATCTCATGGTTCGTGGGTCCGAGCCCCGTGTCAGACTCTGTGCTGACAGCTAGCTCAGAGCCTGGAGCTTGCTTCGGATTCTGTGTCTCCCTCTCTCTCTGACCCTCCCTTGCTCGTGCTGTCTCTCTCTGTTTCTCAAAAATAAAAAACATTTAAAAAAAAAAAAAGGAAATCCTATTACATAATAAATTAGAGACACAGAATCAGGAACCATGATGTCTCACCTAAACACACACTGGCAGAAAAGAGAAACTAAGACCCAGAGCTCAGTTATCCACAATTCCAATGCTTCCGTTCTTAAACCCTATTCCTTCTCAGGGTCTTCCTGACCTTAAACGCTTTCCTCCAAGACCATAAGAAAGACTTAGTATATAAAAGAATTGGAGAATTAAACCCCTCCCCTTCCTTACTCACCCTTTACCATTCCTTCCACCTGATCAAGAACATTACTTTCCACAAGAGGCTAGTCTCTGTAGAGTGACTGATCTCCTGATATACAGGGCCATCTAGAAAATGTGTAAATAGTCCCTGCTTTTCATGACCTAAATCATTCATCATACTCTCCCATTGATCGTGGCTCAATCCTTATCCCAGGCAAGACTGAGTGCCACCTTCTCAAAGTTTTAATATTTTTATCCCCTCAAATTTACAGAGAAGTTCCAAGTGCAGCACAAAGAACCAGAACTCATAAGAGAACCCTGTTGATACACAGCTCACCACCTTCAAATACTCCCGTATTCCCCGAACCAAGGACACTCACCCACAAAGCCATCATCCCAATGAGGAGACTAACATTGATTCACCACCATCTAATTCTCAGATCCCATTCGATGTTTTGCCAAGAGTTCCAGTCATGTTCTCAAAATACTCCATGGCAGAGCCAAGCTTCACAATTACCGGCATGGTTTGTTAACCTTTTTTCTAGAACAGTTCGTTAGTTCATCCGTGTCCTTCATAACCTGGACAGGACAAGGTTACAGGGCAGTTATTTTGTTGAGTATCGTGAAAGTTTAATGTTTTCTAATGAGTAAATTCAGGTCATGTCTCTGGAAGGACAGAGTGACACTACGTTCCTTCACTGCAGGCTATCAACCAGCACAGGATTCTGATTGGTGCCATATCTAACAATGCCCAGTCGGCATAAATTATGGTTCTCTACTTTGAAATTGCTCTCTTTTAAATTAATATTTTACCAGGATGTGGTTTGAAACTATAAATATCCTGTTCTTCAAACTTAGTTATTCATCTATATCATTTCAGATTCCTTGTTTACTCTTATTTAATGAGCTCTAAGTACTTCCATTATTTACACAGATCCTCAAATTACTTCCAGTGTGGTCAGTGGGAGCCCCTTCGATCTGGCTGTAATGTCCTTTTGACAGGTCTCCATTATCCCTGGTCATTTTCTTTCTTTCTGACACAAAATAGTAGTTTAGGTTCATCTCACACTTTCCCTGCCAGAGACCCAGAATTAGCCATTCCTCCAAGGATCACTGGTTCCTCTTAGTTAAAAAACAGCATCTAGTAGACAAGGTTGGATCTGCTTCCAGGCACTTACTGGAAACATGTTGGACACACACACAAACCCCTCAAATTCACAGCAATACTGTGAATTCTCACCAAACACCATAGGGTACCTCAGGGCTTCTCCACTTCTATATTGAATTCTCCTTTTATCAACAGCCAAAACCCAGACGCCCATCATCTTTATTGTTTTTTTTTTTTTATTGTATCAGTTCCCTTGCAAGCAAGCAGCCTCCCTGCTCTGCATAGGTGGTCTCCTCACCCTCCTCCACCTCCCAGCCACACCCCCACACCCCTCTTCTGCCCCCTTCATTGCTCTGGCCCACCCCCACTTCCCTAAGTATTCCCTCCTCTGAGTGTGTCTGCCTTGCTTCGTCCCATCTAGTGACGTAATTCTAGATCTTTCAAGTGAGGGAAGAGGAGAAGAACCTTATTTCTTTGGGGTGCTTTTTCACAAACTACATGGTAATTTCACTCATAATAAGGAATTCTAAAGTATCAGGCATTTGCTAGATTCTCTGGTAAGAATCTTTAATCCAAGGGAAGAAGCGTGGCAAAGTGCTTGATCAAAGTGGGCATTCTCCCTCTTTTCCTGTGTCTCTTCGCTTTTTAAAAACCCTACACAAATTTGCATCCCTGATTGTTTAATTCAACCAATATTTACTGAGTCACCAGTATACATGAAGCAAAGTGTCGAGTGATGGATGGGATCCAGAGAAAGATAAAATAGAATCTTTTATAAGGTTTCATACCCATGTTTAGATGAATACACAAATATCTGTAACATGAGACAGAAATCTGTAATTCCATAAAATGTCACAATATCACTGATTTTCAAATACTCATTCTGTGCAGAGCACCATGCTAAGCACTAAGCCACTAAAACCCCAGGACTGTGCATGGTTATATTACCGTTTCACATGAGCGCCTAGAGAGTCACAAAGTTTGAACGCTTACATTTTCACATTTGGGAAATGAGAGAGAGCACAGGATCTGGAATCCACATTTGTCCAATTCTGAAATCTCTGCCCTTCACCACCGTTATGTTCAGAAGGTGGGAGAATCCTCTCTCATCGGAATGGGCTTAACCACCAGAGTTTTGGGTCTGGAAGCTACTTCAGTTAGAGAGCACGGACTAGGATATGAAGAAGAGACCCAGGCACATGCCCACAGGGGGAGTCTGAGCACGTAGTGGGGTCCATGGAGGGACTAAGACAACAGCGGTGGACTGGGAAAGAATCGCAGCTGGCTCTAGATCCCCAGACAAGGAGTCTGCATTTCATTCAAGATGCCTACAGTAACTAAGCCCAGCTCCCCCTGCAAACCTCAGGCAGGGGTCACAGGACTGAGTGTGGGGGACTGCATCCAGGAAGTGGAACCTGGGGTCTGAGCAGCCCTGAGGATTAGAGGAGGTTAAACAACATTCTGGGTGGCATTAGTGAACCTGGACAACCCACCCCCGGGGAGGTCGGACTGTAAGACAAAGGGGGTGAAGGACTGGCCAAAAGGAGAAGGGGGGATGGGTCAAAAGGACAGTGAACACAGGAAGGCACAGGGCAGTTTGATAGGATTAAGGAAATGGGATACATGGGAAAATAGACGCTGAAGGAATTTATTTAAAACCTGGAGAAAGGGGCAAGGTTGAGTCGTGGCCACTCCAACGGGTGTTTTTCAGCTTCAAAAAGAGGGACAGTCACCAGACATACACAGCCCCTCTGAAAAGTCACTCCCGTCTGCCAAACCTCCACCCGGCGTGGAGGGAGGGGTTCACAGGAGCTGCACGCAGTGAGCCCACCCCATCCGGAGTGAATGCCAAGGCTGGGTCACCACACACAGACACCTGGGCTCACCCTGAGTCGCTGGAGGCAGAAGGGACTCACCACCCTCAGCCACATGCTGACATCTGAGGGCCCTGAAGGAGTGCCTGGGGGTCAAGTCTTAAGAAGAAAGGAGGAAGGAGGACAGGCACCTGAGAGAGGTCAGAGCTATTCCCCAGGAAACCGGAAGCAGGGTCTGCCCCTTCCCTGAATCTCCTCGGCAAAGTGCTGGCAGGTTGTGAACGGATGGGAAAGGGGAGGGTTTTCAGTGTCTTCATGGAAAAGCAAGTACCACAGACAGAAGTCCGCTTCACACAAAGATGAAAGGGAGAGGCCTTACTCACACAGCCCAGGAGACCAGAGCTCAGGAGGCCCCTAGAGAGAACAGGGCTGAGCCCCCCACCTCCATGGGCTGACTGGGCCCCTCCTCCTCCTTCTAGCTTCACCTCCCACCCCTCCCCACCCTGCCAGGAACCAGGTCGGGGGTGGGGGGTTCTGGGCAGCCCCCCTATCTAATAAATAACCCTGGTGCTTTCCTTCCTGGCCAGGCCCCATCCTCCCTCCATCAGAGGCTCTTGTTGGCCCAGGGGGCAGGCTGGAAACTCCATGCATATAAACCTCTGGGGGCCTCAGTCACAAACAGGGGAGGGGGCTACAAGCATGGCTCCTCTGGACCCTCAGCCTCTTCACTCCTCACTCTGCCGCCAGCACAGCCCCAGGCCGAGAGCAGAGACAAGCCACTACTCTGGGGGCCGGGAGCCATTGCTCAGACAGGTTGGAAGATGAGGGGCAGAGGAAATGTGTGGCTGGTGACGCCGGGCTGGGGGCCCAGGCCACAGGAGGGAAAGACAAGAAATTGCTGAATACAAGACAGAATTTGTGGATTTTTTTTTCCTGTCCACTTTTTAGGCAAAGGTTATTTTATCTCTTTCCTTCTCTAACAGACGTGAGTGGGAACGAGTTTGTTTCCCTAAGGGAACGGTCGTTGATCTTGATCACACCGTTCCAGAAGCTTCTACAGAACAGCCCCCATACCTCCATGCTCCCCATGCTCGCGGCCTCCTCTCCTGGGGCATCTCCCAGAAAGGAGGGAATGGATCATTTTTAAGTCTAGGATGAGAATACAATGTTATCAAGGGGGTGGGGGGCGGAGGAGGCAAGTGACAGGATTTCCTCCAAAGTCAGTGGGGGTCCCCGCCCAGCGCACACCTGTGCAGGTTGGGATTTCTCCCAGGACACTGCCGAGCTCAGGGTCAACTACCGGCTTGGTGAGAGAGGCTGAGGCCGGGTTACTTGTGGGAAGTTCACCCCAGGCCCGTCCTGGGGAAAGAGCAGGATTCCCACGGAGGGAGGTGCAGGGAGAGATCGCCTTCGTGAGAGACACTGGGATTTTTACCTGTGGGACTTTGCCCGGTTCCTCAAACAAGATGAGGTTCGTGTTCTGGGGGGTCCACACGGATTCCAACAACCCGGGTGACGTGCTCACCGAGCCCCAGAAGTGGAGCCCAAGGTCTGCTCCAGCAGGACCAAGTCCCCGGGAAGGAAAGTCACCGACGGAAGGAGCAGCCCTAATGACAGCCACGCTTCCTGTCCTCCGGCTATTGCGGTTTCCTTTGAATTTCTATCTGGGAAACTGCTTAATGTATAACGGAAGTACAAAGCCTCCTAGCATTTGTTCAGTAATTTTCATGGCCCCGAGTACCTCTTATTTAGAGATCATGTTGAGTTTTTCTATTATTCAAAAAATTAGGGAACAACCAGGATGTAATAACACCTTGATGTGGGGGGAAAGTAGAGCTCGATCAGTAGAAGCTTTTCTATTCTCCACTCAATGGAGTTTCTTCTTCTTTTACTCAATGATATCTATGGAATTTCCCTGAAATCCTGCGAAGTTGGATTTCCAGGTCACAAGTAATAGAAACAGAGAGGTAGAGTAGGTCTGGGGTTGCTCTACTCCGCAAGGGCACAACCCCAGATCTGTTCTAGTAAAATACAAACCTGTGGGGTGCCGGGAGCGAGGGACTCAGTTAAACGACCCACGCTTGGCTTCTGCTCAAGTCATGATCTCACGGTTTGGGAGTTCCAGCCCTGCATTGGGTTCTGCGCTGACAGTGCAGAGCCTGCTTGGGATCCTCTCTCTCCTCTCTCTGCCCTGAGCCTGAATGCTCTCTCAAAATAAATAAACTTAGAAAAAATACAAGCCTGAAAAGTTGGGGAGTAGGGCTGTCTGGGGCCACAGGGTCCAATGCAAATACTCTTCGCGTCCAGTCGCCCCAAAATACTGTCAAGTAGCTGTTCATCATAACAGTGTTCCTCTGTCATCAAAAACTAGCACATGCAGAATACTCCCGTTACCTTTGCTGTGAGTCCTTCTAAGATCCCCAGGCACCGAGGACAGAAGCTGACCACCTCAGCACAGGATACAGGGTCCTGCAGAGTATGACTGCCTGTCTGGAGGCACATAAGGTGCTCAGCCACTGACTAGTACACAATATTCATTACGCTAAGTTATTAGTATATTATTGTTGTTGCTGCTTTGGGGTAAAGCACACGGCACACTGTCATGTTGTTAGTTGGGGCTTAGTGAGAGTGCCTTTCAACTTTTAACTCCTTCCCCAAACAGAAAAGAGCAAAAGATGCTGGACTGGGTGGGGGGGCGGAGTTCCAGATAAGAACAGCACGGGCACACTGGTCCTAGTTTGCAGAGAATGGAGTCAGTAAAGAAAGAGTTCTGGATATATCCAGAGTTTTATTTTTTTTAAGTAGTTTATTGTCAAATTAGTTTCCATACAACACCCAGTGCTCTTCCCCACAAGTGCCCTCCTCCATCACCACCACCTCTTCCCCCCCTCCCCCTTCAGCCCTCAATTCGTTTTCAGTATTCAGTAGTCTCTCAAGTTTTGTGTCCCTCTCTCTCCCCAACTCTCTTTCTCTCTTCCCCTCCCCCTGGTCCTCCATTAGGTTTCTCCTATTCTCCTGTTAGACCTATGAGTGCAAACATATG
>NC_043702.1:171546242-171551421 GCF_006229205.1 Suricata suricatta | reverse complement strand
TGCCTGTAGGCCATCTGGATGTCCTCTTTGGAGAAGTATCTGTTTATGTCTTCCGCCCATTTCTTCACTGGGTTATTTGTTTTTTGGGTGTGGAGTTTGGTGAGTTCCTTGTAGATTTTGGATACTAGCCCTTTATCTGATATGTCATTTGCAACTATCTTTTCCCATTCCGTCAGTTGGCTATTAGGTTTCTTGATTGTTTCCTTTGCAGTGCAGAAGCTATTTACCTTGATGAGGTCCCAAGAGTTCAGTTTTGCAGCATGCAGAAGAATGAAACTAGACCACTTTCTTACACCATACACAAAAATAAATCGAGTTTTAATAAGAAACCTGCTGAAACCAAGCAAGGAGGCCACTTGTAAGTACAGGTAAAAGGTAAAGCATGATCTAATGAAAACATAAGACCCTAGAAACAGATGATCAGGTGAGATAGAGAGCAGCCACCAGAGCCCACAAAGCTTTCCTAGGCACTCAGGAAGAGTTGCTGCATGGTTTTCTCCCAGATTAGGTCCCACGAGCCTCTCCACCGAGTGGTAAGAGAATGGGCAAGTGGACCAGGCCAGACCAGGCAGGTGGTTAGTTTGTCAGCAAAGGGAGGTTAAATGCGTCCCTTATCTCCTGATTTAACCAGAAACTTTTCATTCATGATACATCTCCGTAATTGTATATTTTGAATACTAAAAAGAAAAACAGGTATGACCCTCCCTACTCTATTTATACAAATATAACTGGTTTAGTCTATTTAAACAGATGTGACTTTGCAAACCTTAATGCATTTTAGTTTCTCCTGTAAAGCATCTCCCCTGTGCAGCCCACTTCCCACTAAGCCACGTGGTAACCTGTTCCAGGACAAGTTTGCTCGAGTAAGACGAACGTGGTGAGAAGATAAAACGGCTCCTCTAATAAGACCATCATAGAGGGGCGCCCGGGTGGCTCAGTCAGTTAAGCGTCCAACTTCAGCTTAGGTTGTGATCTCAGGGTTTGTGGGTTCGAGGCCTATGTCGGGCTCTGTGTTGACAGCTCAGAGCCTGGAACCTGTCTTCGGATTCTGTATCTCCCTCTCTCTCTGACCCTCCCCTGCTCATGCTGTCCCTGTCTCTCAAAAATAAAAATAAAAAAAACATTAAAAAAATTTAAAGACTATCATAGATAATACAGACACTCACCTGGATCTTGGGCTCCGCCTGCAAGAACACTTCTCACCTGGAAGTTAGAACCCTGGTACTGGGAAGGGTCTCGCACTACCTCCGTGCAGACACATTCAAGAGGCAGTATTAAGATCTTCAGGAATCCTCTCCCACACACATGGAAATGTCTACAAGATCCATTCTGGTACAGCTACAAGGGGCACTGCCATCAGCCTGGACCCCTCAGTGATGACCATAGACCCCCCCCTACCCCCAGTTTGTGGTAAATATGGATGACATTATGCAGAACCTCAGAGACTCCCTGTACGATGATAAAAGCCAACTGAAGAGAGAGAGGAACACGTTGGATGTGTCCTGATTGCTCACTCCGGGCTGTCCACATCATCCCTGTAATTGTCCCAGCAAAGTGAATTTGGTGGCTCATTCTGGTTAGGAATATGGACCTAGAGACTTAGCTTAACTTGTGATCGTTGTTTCCAAATAAAGACAAGACACAGAAGCTCCCCCCTGTCAAGGAGAAACCAGACTCTGACCATCATTAAAGCAGAAAATAGATCTTATTCAGAACTGCTGGAATAGGAGAAAGAGACCTCAGTCTAGAAGTGGGCTCAATTCTGAATGCAGCATAGATGACAAGGATGTATAGCCAAGGGGCAGGGTAGAAGATAGGGAGTGGAAAATCAAGCAGAAACATCAGAAGAGACAGGGATTCTGGGTAAATCGACTTGATGGGAATCTTGCTGAAGGCAGGCCAGGGATCCCGTACATACCAAGGATGGAGGAGGAGGAATTGATCAGACATCAAGGGCAAGGGAGCCTCTTTGAACTGACTTGACAAGATTCCTTCTAGAATTGGGTGGATTACAGGCTCTACAAGGACCAACATTGAAGCCCAAGGTCAAAGCCTAGTGGAGAAGAGGGATTAGAGATGCCAGACTGAAGTCTGGTCAAAGAGAGTTATTCGAGAAGACCAGAGACTCTTCCTTTGAAAGAAGTAAGGCCATTTTTGTTCAGGTGCCTGAACTGGACCAGCTGAACCGTCTGCGGGAACATGGTAGAAAATATCTGCTGAATGATACATCCAGCCTCAGCTCGTAGACCCACCAAGGCTCTGCTCAGTGGTCAGGTTCTGGTTCTCAGTGGAGTCAAGTCAGGAGAGTGGAAGAAAACATGGAAACGTTAGTTTGGAGAGTTGGAGGCAGATATTGGAGAAAAACAGAAAAACTGAGAATTTGGGGAGGACTAGAAAAATGTGCAAAATGGCAGGATCCAGTCCATTTTACAGATAAAGTCCCAAAGACAATGAACAGGCCTACTAATCCACAAGAGTAGATTATGGTTTTCTATTAAAACAGAACATTTCTCTATAGTTACCTCCCATTTTGATTTCCTGCTTATAAAATAAGTCTGGTTTCATTAGATTTGGTTCCTTATTTACATAATGTACCAAGAAGTAACACTGACCTCATATAAGGCTTTATGAGTTACTTTACTAGAACTTTCCATAAGGACTCTCAGACTTTCAAAAGCCTCAGGTATAGATACCTGAGCCAATAACTTACCACCTGAATTAATTTTCAGTACCTATAGATATGGATAAATCCCTCTCTTCAGGATCCTCAAAATATCCTAAGCTTGTTGAGCTTGTCAGGAAGTGACCTTCCTCCCTTACTTGGTGAGGCTGGAAACCCTATAAGCCAGATACCAGGCTGATCTTTCCAAGAGGATTCTGTAAGCACTGGCTCCATAAAGTCAACCTTAGTCCCTTCATATTAGTGGTCATATCAGATTCCATGTGCCATTTTCAAATATGACATTCTAGCCCAAGCCTTCACATAACTGATGTCTCCAATTACATCACGTTTCAAAGAGAACCTATTCTTACTGAATTTATACAGAAAACATGGCCATGGAAATAAGAGTACTCAGTAAGGGTTCCCAAATTCTGGAGGGAACAGGTAGAGACAAGAGATAAAGATTTCACTTTTGTTTACAAAATTATAGTCTGATTGTAACAGGTCTAGGTAACTTCAGAAAAAGGGAAAGGGGGTCTTATATCTTGGAAACAGATATTAAAAAAATCTAGCAAGGTTCCATGGTGCCTGGGTGGCTCAGTCGTTTAACTGTCCAACTTCGACTCAGGTTGTAGATCTTGAGTTCATGAATTTGAGCCCTGCATTGGGTTCTGTGCTGACAGCTCAGAGCCTGGAGGCTGCTTTGGATTCTGTGTCTCTCTCTCCGTCCCTCCCCACTCATGCACTGCATCTCTCTCTCTCTCTCTCTCTCTCTCTCTCTCTCTCTCTCTCTCTCTCTCTCTCTTTCAAAAATAAAACATTTAAAAAGTTTTTAAATGTTACAAACTTAACACACCATTGTCCACTAGTCCATTCAGTCCTATGTAATTAATCCTTGTTCTGCTTTATCCTGGGCCGCCAGTTTTATAAACCCATAAGTTCTCTGTTAGAACTGATAGAGTTCTGCAAATCCTTACTCAGTCCACTAGCATGGGCTCCGTGTGATCTAAGCAAAGCTGCCAGAAGCCTGGAAGCCCAGAATGGCTGCCACAGTCCTTTCCATGGGTCTGAGAAGACCGGGCATTGTGACCTGCAGCTAATTGCAAATGCTTTCCGGGAAGCATCAAAGTGAAATAAAAGACATCTGTGAATGACATAGACTTAAAATAGTCATGGATAAAGACCTGATTTGATAACATTACCTGGTTGTTTCTGTGACACACTTTTTAAAATAATTCCTAGAATACGGCTGATACCATTATGCTGGACATAACCATGGATAGAGTATTGACCAATTTCTAGCAATTTCATACAGTTTCTGAAACATTAATATCAGATAAACAAATAAGTTAATCTCTTGTTTGCCAAAGTCTTTCCATGCCATCCAACATATCCAAAAAACCAAATTAGATGAACAGCTCTTTTTACAAGGTAAGAGAACAAGTCCATTGAGATTTTCAAATGCACCTTTGGGCAATCTCAAAGCCAGTTCAAAGTCAAGAAGATTTCATTTAGGATTTGATTTGGGGAAAGCAAAAGTGTCAAAAGTGTAAAAAACGTCAGTTCTAAGAAGTGATAAGACTTGGTGCTCCTATATAATAAAGACAATGCACCATGAGGTTAACATCAAGCACAAGAAGTTAGTCTGATAAGACACAGAATCTTTGTTTCTGAGGTGGAGTACTTAAGAAGTAGAGAAAAACCTCTTACAATCTACTAAGAACAGACCAATAATGCAAGAACGTTTTGTCATTTTAACAGAGAGAAAGTCAAATTCTAGTTTTGGATCAGGATATTTCTGAACTCTTTTTATAACCTTATAAATAAATCCATCCAATCTTCACCAGCTTAACCCCATGTAAAATTACTTTTTCTCAAAACCTTCTACAACCTGCTATATCCAGGGAGGGGTTCTCCCTATACTTTTCCTCTTTCTCATTCTGAACCAGCTTCTGTACCTTGGGACCAAGGAAGTCTCATTTTCCTTTAATGAAAACACATCCCTTGTACCTGGCCAAAGGGATATTTCCCACATCCTATTTTTCTTATGCATTTTGCCTAAAAGGCTGTTTCCCTTATTTTTGGTAGTCTTATTTTCACATATTGGTTATAATTATTTAACCATTATTAACTGTTTTCATTTTTTTAATGTTTATTTTTGAGAGAGAGAAAGAGAGCAAGTATAAATAGGGGAGAAGAAAAGAGAGAGTCAGACACAGAATCTGAAGCAGGCACCAGGCTCTGAGCTGTCAGCACAGGGTGTGACACGGGGCTTGGAACTCACAAACATTGAGACCATGACCTGAGCCGAAATCCAACACTTAACCAACTGAGCCACCCAGGCGCCCCAACCATCGGTAACTTTTTACAGAGAAAACTAGGAAATAGACCATCACGACTTGTCACATGCCAGCATCACAGCATGTTTTATGGCTATACCATCTCAAGTTTGTAGATGCATGCTTCCTCATTTTTCAATGTGGAACAGCCTCACATGTTTTGCTTCTCTATACCATA
>NC_043702.1:171533643-171546142 GCF_006229205.1 Suricata suricatta | reverse complement strand
CCAGCCCAAGGAGTCAGAAAGTGAACTTCCCATTCAAAACAATAAACAAAGCTCAGGAGTCCAGGGAGTGAATCTCTATTCAAAACAAAGAGGCAGTAAGAAAGACCTTCCAGAAGGTGCCTTGCAGACAAAGACGACTGGGCCTTTTACCGCAGCTTCTAGACTACACTCAGAATCTTAAGAATCAAAATCTGTCAATGGGTTGTTATCTGGAGCAGTGGCTTGGAAGCTAGACTCACCAAGGAATCCCTGATCAATCAGACAGGAATAAAGAGGACGCTTCAAAGGTATGCAGGTAGGGGCTCGCATGAGAAGTCCTGGGGTCCAGTAATGATTCCAAGCCTATCCGAGTCCCAGCACCATGACTGTCAACAACAACAACAACAACAAAAATCAGTGTTGGACTCAAAGCACTGCTTCTCAAAGCAATAAAAATAGACCTTATTCAAAACTACTGGAATAGGGGAAAGAGATCTCAGTATACAACTGGCTCAGTTCCTAATGCAGCATGGACAAGATCGGGGCGGGGGGGGGGGGGGGGGGCGGGTATTTATAACCAAGGAGCAGGGTGGGGATCAGGGAGTGGAAAATTCAGGAAACACCAGGAGAGATTTTGGCTAGATGACTTGACAGGATTTTTTGGCTAGATGACTTGACAGGATTCCTGATGAAGGCATACCAGAGTGATGGGGATCCAGGGTGGGAAATTCTTTTCAGGTGCTAAAATTATGTGAAAAGGTGTGACAAGGACAGACATGAAGCCCAAGGTCAAAGCCTACTGCAGAAGAAGGCTTCGAGGAACCTGACTAAAGTCTGGTCAGGGAGAATCTTTGTCAGCCTGAAGCCTAAGGAGAGTTCAGAAGGCAGGGAGCACTCATCAGTAAACTTCTATGGAAAATTAGGAAGGAAGGAGGGAGGCCACCAGGAGGAACTGAAGAATCTACTGATGTTTTCTTTTCACACTTGGTCACTATCCCTGGCAAGCCCGGGGAAGAGGACTGAACCAGACACTGACTGATTATTCCAAAAGCCAATTGGGAATTTACACAAATGTGTGTTGACAAGGATTTCTTTAGAATAGGAAAGACTGTTGGGGGGGGGGGGGGTGGTTCATTTTTTTAAATTTTTTTTTTTACATTTATTTACTTATGAGAGACAGAGAGAGACAGCTCGAGCCAGGGAGGATCAGAGAGAGAGGGAGATACAGAATTCGAAGCAGGCTCCAGGCTCTGAGCTGTCAGCACAGAGCCCGACGCAGAGCTCGAATCTACAAACCATGAGATCATGACCTGAGCTGAAGCCGGATGCTCAACTGACTGAGCCACCCAGGGGCCCCCAGACTGTTTTTGTTTTTATAGACCCCTGTCTCTGCAAAGGACAGGGATGTTCTCAGGGTGGGTCACAGAATTTTGAGATCACATAATCATTTTATTCGTTCATTCATCTAATCAACTTATATTCATTTCCTATCTCCTGTGTGGCAGGCTCTATGCCAGGCACAGAGGACACAAAGTTGAACAACACAGATGGAATACCTACCCCAAGGAGTCTGGTCACTGGAACAAATTCCTCCAGGTCAGCAATTCATGAATTAGCTAAATAATGGCTTCTGAATTTTTACTTGTTTCCAACTTCTAGCTAACGCTGCACCTTTCCTCCCAACCCCTCTAGCTGGAGAGATTAACCTTTTTCAACAGTGTTAATCCCCACTGGGAATGTCTATAAGTGACAATAGTAATATTTTTTGCTCAGCCAATCTGGTGGTGTTAATTGAAATGAAACATCTGGTTATCCTCCATGGGTGCCTTTTATAACTGTCAGATACACGAGCAGCAGGAGCTAAGGAAGAAAATCTCAAGTGGAGAAAACATTTGTGCCATTAACAACCCACAAGAAAGGAGGATCTGGACACAGAGGCCCAGAAACACAACTGAAGAAAGATCTATGATAACGATCATGCTTTTTTCTCACTCTTCCCATTGTCCTAGGGCCAATAAAGACCTAGAGAACAAGGGCACCTGGGAGGCTCCATTGGTTGAGCATCCAAATTTGGCTCAGGCCATGATCTTGCAATTCGTGAGTTCGAGCCCCACATCAGGCTCTGTGCTGACAGCTCAGAGCTTGGTGCCTGCTTTGGATTCTGTGTCCCCCCCCCCCTCTCTGCCCCTCCCTGACTTATGCTCTCTCTCAAAATTGAATAAACATTAGAAAAAATTTAATTAAAAAAATAAGACCTAGAGAACTAGCGGTTATGACAGAGAACAGATATACTCATGTCACATGATAAATGCCCAGTGGGCAGAGCTGTAATTACTAACCTTCAAGTCTTTTTTTTAGGTCATCTGCTGCATTCACAGAATCTACTTCCT
The DNA here is from genome assembly GCF_006229205.1 of Suricata suricatta. NCBI lineage: Eukaryota > Metazoa > Chordata > Mammalia > Carnivora > Herpestidae > Suricata > Suricata suricatta. The sequence continues at coordinate 171,543,773 of NC_043702.1, read as the reverse complement.
GTACAGGGGTTAACCCGGTTCCAGAATAAACTCCTTCTGTGTAACCCACTGAGGAATGTTCCAAGATAAAGTCCCATGCAATACAACTCTACCCCCTACCACTCTATCCACAATTTATTTAGATATATTCAGTATAAATAAATCCCTGAACATGAAGGAGTTTACTTCAGTCTGTTGTAACACTCAGCTTCACATTGAGCTGGGGCAAAAACATGGGAAAGATTTGGTCTGGAAGAGTTCATTGTTAGTTCCTTTGGAGTGTGAGCCTAAACTTTCACATGGCCCAAAGGGATATCCAACACTGGCCTCAAAAGAGAAAACAGACCAGGATCACTTTGAACCATTACCCTGATAAAGGTAACAGCTCACTTCTTTGAGCTTCAGAGTATTCTAATACCCTCCAAGGCTATGCATCCGAGGTGGCAACACATGAACTTACTCTGTGTAGTTAACATGCCTAAAGATTAGCAACTTCTTATGGTTCGACCTAACAGATGCCCAGAGAGACAGTGTCACAGTCAGGATGATATTTATATTTAGAAAAATACAACTGAAGCATTAGGGTTGACTGATACATTGCATGGAACCTGTGGGCTACAAAAGGCCCATCCAGCATTACAGAGTGATAAAGGGGTCAAACAAGAAGATATAACATTTGTAAATATAGATACACCTAACAGGAGCATGGAAATATATAAAGGAAATATTAACAAACCTAAAGAGGGAAATTGATAGCAATACAGTAACAGTAGGGACCTTAATACTCCCTTTATGTCACCAGATAACACCATCCAGACATGAAATCAAGAGGGAAACATCAGCCTCAAATGATACATTAGACCAGATGGACTTAATAGATATATACAGAATGTTCCACCCAAAAGCAGAATATACATTTTTCAAGTGTACATGGAACATCTTCCAGGATGGATTGCATGTAAGGCCATAAAACAAGTCTCAATAAATTTAAGATTGAAATTGTATCAAATATCTTTTTCAGCCATATTGTTATGAAACCAGAAATCAATTACAAAAAGAAAACTGTAAAAATCGCAAATATGTGGAAATTAAACAACATGCCACTGGGTCAACAAATAAATCAAAGGGGAAATTTAAAGAAAAAAGACCTGGAGACAAATGAAAAAGGATATACAACATTCTGGAATCTATGGGATACAGAAGTGGTTCTAAAAGAGGGAAGTTCAGAGTGATACAGGCCTATCTCAAGAAACAAGAAAAATCTCCATCGAACTCTATATCTAGAGAAATTATAAAAAGAACAAAGCCCAAAGCTATAAGGAAAGAAGGAAATGAGAGCAGAAATAAGTGAAATAGAAACTATAAAGAAAAGAACAGTAAAACTAAGAGCTGGTTCTTTGAAAAGATAAACAAAATTGACAAATCTTCAGCTAGACTCACCAAGAAAAAAGAGCACTCAAAATCAGAAATGAAAGAAGTTACACCAACACCACAGAAATACAAAGGATCCTAACAGACTATTAAGAACAATTATATGCCAATAAACTGAACAACCTAGAAGAAATGGATAAATTCATAGAAACATACAATCTTCTAAAATGGAAATATGAAGTAGTTAGAAATCTGAATAGATCAATTGGTAGTAATCATATACTCCCAACACACATGTCCATTGGCTTCATTGGTGAATTCTACCGAATATTCAAAAAGATTTAATACCTATCCTTCTCTAGCTCTTCCAAAAATTGAAAAGGAAAGGATACTTCCAGACTCATTTTAGGAGGCAGTATTACCCTGATACCAAAACCAGATAAGGACATTAACCCCTCCCTATAAGAAAGTCACAGACCAGTATCCCTGATGAACATAGGTACAAAAATCTCAACAAAATGTTAGCAAGCCAAACCTAATAGTATATTAGAAGGATCATATACCATGATTATATGGGACTTATTCCAGGTATGCAAGGATGGTTCCACATACACAAAAATCAACATGATATACCATGTCCACAAAATGAGCGATAAAAGTTTTATTATCTCAATAGATGCAGAAAAAACATTTGACAAGATAACATACACTCATGATAAAAGCTCTCAACAAAGTGGGTAGAGAGGAGACAAATCTCACATATGTTAAGTCCACAACTAACATCATACTCAATGGTGAAAAACTCAAAGTTTTCCCTCTAAGATGAGAAACAAGATAAGAATGCCCACTCACACCACTTTTATTCAACATAGTGTTGGAAGTCTAAGCTAATTAGGCAAGAGAAAGAAATAAAAGGCATCCAAACTGCAAAGGAAGAAATAAAACTGTCACTATTTAAGGAAAGAATTTCGTATACAGAAAATCCTAAAAGCTCTGCCAAAACACTTCAAATAAACAAATCCAATAAAGGTACAGAGTATAAAATCAACATGCAATGCTTGCTTGTGTTTCTATACAGTGACAAACTATGGGAAAGAGAAATTAAGAAAAAAATCCTATTTATAACTATATCAAAAAGAAAAATAACATACTTAAGGATTAATTTAATGAGGCCAAAAACCAATACACTGAAAACTTTAAGACACTAATGAAAGAAAGTGAAGACACAAATGAAAAGATAGTCTTTGCTCATGAATTGGAAGAATATTGTTAAAATGTCCCTCTTGCCCAAACCAATCCCTATCAAAATTCGAATAGCATTTTTCACAGCAATAGCACAAGCATCCTAAAATTGGTATGGAACCACGAAGCCCCCAAAATAGCCAAAGCAATCCTAAGAACAAATCTAGGCATTTGTTGGTCTCTCCAACAAATGGCATTGGGAAAACCGGATAACCACATGCAAAAGAATGCAACTAGACCCTATCTTGCATCATACACAGAAATTAACTCAAAATGGATTAAAGACTTGAATATCTGAGGCCATGCAACTGCCTGAAAGAAAACATAGATGGTGAGCCACTTGACATTGAATTGGTCCAACACCAAAATCAAAGGCAACAGAAACAAAAACAAGTGGTACTATTAACGCTAAACTAAAAACTCCTGCACAGCAAAGGAAACCATCAAGATCATGAAAAGGCAACCTTCTGCACGGGAGAAAATGTTTGCAAGTCCTATAATCAATAAGGAATTAATATCCAAAATATATTTTAAGAACTACAATTCGATAGCACAAAACAATCTGATTAAAAAATGGACAGAGGAACTGGACATTTTTCCAAAGACATCCAGATGGCCAAAAGACACATGAAAAGATGCTCAATATCACTCATCATCAGGGAAACACAAATCAAAACCACAAGGAGACATCGCCTCACACCTGTCAGACTGACTTACAGATAAGAAATAACAAATGATGTCAATGACATGAAGAAAAGGGGACCGCGTGTCATGCTGGTGAAAATGTATACTGGTTCAGCCACTGTGGAAAATAGTACGTTGGGCCCTCAGTTAAAAACCAAACTACCATATGAATGCATCAAAAGCAGTACATATACACAATGGAATATGATTTCACCTTAAGAAGTAAAATTCTTACACCTGAAACTAATTGGTGTGTCAATTATACTTCAAGTAAACGTTTTAAAAATGAAAGACCATGGGAGAAGCAAAGGGGGAAAGTAGTTGCAAACAGAGAGAAAGGGAGGCAAACCATAAGAGACTCTTAAATACAGAGAACAAACTGAGGATGTGGGAGAGGGGGAAATGGGTGATGCGCATGGAGGAAAGCACTTGTTGGGATGAGGACTGGGTGTTGTACATAAGTGATGAGCCATGGGAATCTACTCCCAAAATCAAGATCACACTGTATACACTGTATGTTAGACAATTTGGCAATAAATTATATATTTTAAAATGGAATTCTAATACAGGCAACAACATGGACGAACTTTGAGAACACATTATGTGGAAGGAGTTGGCATGAAAGACCAATGTTGTGACTCCACGTGTATAAAGCACCCAGGACAAGCACATTCACAAAGAAATGATACTAGAGGGATCCAGAGGCTGAGAAGGTAGCAGTTTCCTAGGGACATGGTTTCTGTGTGGGATGACAAACAAGTCCCAGAAATTCAGGGGTGGTGGTAATGGTTCCATGACAGTTGATGCACTTAACGCTATGGACTTGTACACTGAAAAAATGGTAAAAATGGTTTAAATAATAACTATGTAGGTTCACTATTAAACACCACCAGAAAAGAACTGCTATATTATCCAGCAATTCTATTTACCTGAAGAACACAAAAGCACTAATTTGAAAAGATCCATGAGTCTCTAAGGTCACTGCAGTATTATTCACAGTATCCAAGATGTGGACACAACCCAAGTGTCCATCAGCAGATGCATGGAAAAAGACGCGCTGTATACACACAATGGAATGTCCGTCAGCCAGGAAGAATGAGATCTTGGGGCGCCTGGGTGGCTCAGTCGGTTAAGCCTCCGACTTCGGCTCAGGTCAGATCTCACGTTCGTGGGTTCAAGCCCTGCGTCAGGCTCTGTGCTGACGGCTGGCTCAGAGCCTGGAGCCTGCTTCCAGTTCTGTGTCTCCTTCTCTCCCTGACCCTCCCCCTCTCATGCTCTGTCTCTCCTGTATCAAAAATTAATAAAACATTAAAAAAAAAAAGAATGAGATCTTGCCATTCGTAACAACATGAATGGACCTTGAGGGAATGGCGAGGAATGAAATAAGCCAGCCAGGAAAAAAACACTTGACTTGCTTTCACCTCCACTTAGATGTAGAATCTAAGAAACAAATCAACAAAACAAAACTCAGATACAGAAGACAGAACGGTGGCTGCTGGGGCCCAAAGCTGGTGATGGTGGTCAACAGGTGCAAACTTCTAGGTAGAAGACGTGCGGATGTGATCTGCAGCACAGGGACCACAAGAACATCGTGGGGCATGCCTGAAAGTTGTTCAGAGTAAATCCTGAAACCTAACTGTCTACAGGGTAGGATGGGTGATCACTTTGGAATGTGTACAAATATTAAATCACTAAGTTGCACACCTGGAATTGATGTTATGGGTCAGTTATCGCTCAAAATTTTAAGAGGTTTAAAATATTTTTAATTAAAAAAAGAGACTCAAAAAAAGGCCCATTCGACTATGTCTGCACTAGATTAATGTCCTCCAATACGCTTCAGCATGGTCTCTGTCAGTGTGGCCTCTTGGGGATTGTCTACCCCATCCCACACTCTTGGATAGAAGAAGGCATTCCTAAAGAAAGAGGAGAAAGGGAGAAAGAGAAAACAGGTTAGGGAGGGGAAAGATGTCATATAAATTTAGAGTGCTTCCAACTGCCTGGACCTGAACTCCTTCCAGACTAACAGTGGCTTCGGATTGGTATCATTTCTCACACCTCTAATGCCAAAAAGTTTGGCGTAGATAATCCAGGAAGAAGTATTTGTAGTGAGTCCTCCAAAGCCTGTTTGTTGGCTGTGACCTCATGGGTCAAATATGGCTTCTGCAACTCCAACCACCATGGTCACAGTCAGGGTTGGGAGAAGAGGAAAGAGATGGCCCCCAACAGGTCTATTGCATTCTTCAGCAAAGCGAGTTTCCCTGGCAGCCCGGCACACCACCCCAGCGAGGCAGACGTCAGCTGCATCTCCTTGGCCATGATGGCCCCATGGACACCTACCCGAAAACGATGCTGGACCCAAAGGTACTTAGTCAGGCTGGGGCAAGGCCGAGCTTCCAGAAGCAGCATTCTAGTACCCGGGGACCAGCTTCCCAAGTTTCAAGAGACCACTGTGGCATGCCTGGGTGGCTCAGTTGGTTGAGCTTATGACCTCGGCTCGGGTCATGATCTCATGGTTCATGGGTTTGAGCCCCATGTTGGGCTCTGTGCTGACAGCTCAGAGCCTGGAGCCTGCTTTGGATTCTGTGTGTCCCTCTCTCTCAGCCTCTCCCCTGCTCATGATCTGTCTCTGTCTCTCAAAAATAAATAAATGTTAAATAAAAAAAAAAAAAGAAAGAAGGAAGGAAAGAAAGAACGAAAGACCACAGTGGGGGCAGCTGGCAGAGAGGAAATGGTATTGTAGTATCTGGCCAGTAGCCACAGTGCTGCTCCAGAGCCTTTACCCGGCAGCATCGGCAGCCTCCAAGTCCCCACCACCCTCTGAGTAGCCTGGTCCCTCAACCTCAACCTTCCCCCTGAAGAGACAGAGGCCTGTTTGGCACCTTGTTCGGGGGTGACTTGTTTCTAGATGCACCACCTAGAGCCTGCCCCTGCCGTGCTCCACAACTTCATAAAGTTACCTCTTGTAAGTATGCTTTTGGTTTCCGCTTCCTGCAACAGGGCCCTAACTGACACATGAACCTGCTCTTCCTGCCGCAGGTGGAAAGGTTGGGAGCCAGCTCTGCGGGGCCTCAGCCTGTCCCCGGGCCTGGCCAGAGGACCCAGGGGAGCCCACTCACCTCGGCCACCCCAGGCTTCCACAAGAACACCTTAACTCTGCAGCCTGGCTTCAATCACAAACCTCTGAATCAAAATATCCATGTGTTGCTGTTTTTTCCCATGAACAAAGGACACTTCTTTGACATCCTTTGGCTTGGGGGTTCCCTAATTTTGTTTTCTTTCTCTGATATGAAATGGCTCCAGGACTAATAATACCCTAAGGCATAGAGATAACACAGAGTTGGCAGCCTCTGGCGTTTATAAGGAGTTTTGGAAGTTCTGTCTCTCTAAACCACAATTTCCTGGGACTTCACAGATTTCTCCTCCTGCGGAATTACCTTTGAAGAAGAGAGATTACAGGGAAAGACAGATACATAAAGATTCTTCGCTGAAAGTGTGTGTTGACTCAGAGCAGGACAAGGACTGACCTGAATTCAGAGCCCCTGGGGCCGGAGCTCCCGGAGGTTAAGGGAGTCTGTGTTTACCACGGTGCACTAAGTACCTTCAGCAGGATCGGGCATGTTGGGTGCTCGATCTGCACTGAATTACTGAGTGTGTGCAGACAGCCCGGAGCACGCTCTCCTTCCAGCCTCCAACATCAGATGCCAGAGCCAGGTGACTGGGAATACCAGCCTCCCTCATCCAGGTCTCCATGCTGCCCTTCCCCACCCCCCTTACTTGGTACACGTGCTTTGCTCTGGACAAGATGACTGAATTGTAAAGAAAGCAAAGGCTGTGGCTGACCCCAGAACCCACAGGGGCCTCCTGCAACAACTGCTTCCCAGAGTCCATCTCTAACCTCAATGAACAGAGCACTGAACCCCATTGAGAAAAATTACCTAGGATCGCTTTCCTATCCCCCACGGAGAGGCAGATCAAGGCATGGATTACCCCAGGCAACTTTCGAGACTGCCCGCTCGAAGTAGCACTTAAATAGCAATAAGAGGTGATGAGGTGGGCAAAATTATAACATTTAAGAAATCAGATATGAAGAAATATTCCGGAAGCCAATTGAGGAGTATGTGTGCGCCTGCCCGCGTGTGTGCGAGGAGTGGGAGGGCAAGGCTGCCAAGGAACATGCTTAAGCAATAATAGATATTCTCTGAATAGCTGTGTTAGTTACTGGTTTAAGACACAAACATGTATCATCTCACATAGTGTCTGAAGTCAAGAATCTGAGAGCAACCTGGCTGGGTGGTTCTGGTCCAGGGTCTTACAAGGGTCCCAATGGGGCATCACCTAGCACCGCAGCCTCCAGGGGCCTGGCTGGCATCAGTGGATCCACTTCCAGGGTGGCTCACCCACGCAGCCAGTGGCAGACACCCGCACTCCTTGCTGGCTCCTGGCAGAAGGCTTTGGGTCCTCATTGACTCCTGGGTGTCCTCACAATGTGAGGGGTCCACGAGCATGTGAACAAACAGAAACCATGATGCCTCTATGACCCCAGCCCTGAAGGTACACCCTGACACTTCTGCTTTGTCTATTCCTTAGCAGCTGGTCTCATCCACACTCCTGGGCAGGGCAGGAAGTCCCGCCCTCCTGAAGGGAGGCAGAACCAAGAATCTGTGGACATTTTAGAGTACCTTCTAAGAAAGGTGGATCTGGTTAGCTATGGGGTAGGAGGGGAGTGTCTCCTAAATTCAGCGTGCAATCTGAAGGCCAGGGGTGAAATGCTCAGAGGACTGAAAAATTCTCCCTCCTCCATCCCTCCCCAAATGTGCCTCAATTTTCCTCTACACCAACATGTGGGGACTCCTTCAAGAGTGCTCCCTAGCTTGTCAAAGAAGGCACTCAAAGATTAGAAGAGACGGAGATTACACAATTCAACCCCCTCTGGTGGTCCTTTCTCACATTAGGGGAGAAAAAAACTTTTTTTCTGAAGGTCGCAGTTCACAAAATAAAACAGAAGTTTAATCGTAAGATGACAGAACAACTCTCCTCTCCAAAACATTGCCGCCACATCCAAGACCCAGCGTAACACAGCTTGCAAGGAGGAGAAATGCAAGACTTGCCTCGGTTCAGGAAAGAGTTTCTAGAGAGATGCAAAGACAACAGGGATGAAAACAAGGGCATCAGAGGAAACACGCAGCTAGAGCAACCAGAAAACAGCCCCGCTTACCCAGACAGACATATCTGAGACCACAGGCCGAATACACTTCAGTTCCTATTACCTAACGTGTCATGTCCAGCTTACAAGAAAAAAAGAAACACAAGATGTGATAAAAGGGAAAATAAGTCTAAAGAGACAACACAGGCCTCAGAACCAGAGACATCTAGCAGAGATTTTGCCATATTCTCAGAGTGGGAATCTAAAACAACAGATTAATACGCTATCCGTTGTAATGACCAAGTGGAGGACATGCAAGAATAGATGGGCGACAGAAGCTGAGAGATCGAAATCACACACCGAAGGGGACTGTTAAAAAGGAAATGAAGAAGGCCTTTGACAAACTCCTCAGTAGACCAGATGTGGTCAAGGAAAGAATCAATGAGCTTAAAGAGCCGTCACAGAAACTTCTAAAAATGAGATCCAAAAAATAGATGGATACATACACAAATTAAGTAAAAGAGAACATCCGAGTCCAGTGGGACAATTACAGGGGGCATAATACACACAGGGGATACCAGAAGAGACAAGTAAACGGGGAAACATTGGAATAATGACAGTTCCCCACGACACTAAACCACAGATCTGGGAGATGCAGAGAACACCAAACAAAATAACACCAAAACATCTACACCCATGCTAATTATATTAAAACGCAGAATATCAGAGGCAAAGAGGGAAATCTTCAAAGAAGCCAAAGGGAAGAAAAAAATCCTTTCTTATAGAGAAACAAGGAGAAGACTCACAATGGACTTGACTTCAGACACCAGGAAAGAAACTAGTGTCATAAAGTATTAGGGGAAAAAAACACCACCAACCTAGAATTCTGTATCCAGTGAAATTATCCTACAAAGTGAAGGAGAAATACTTTCTTAGACAAATAAAAACTGAATTTGTCATCAGACCTATCTTCCAAGATGATACTAACTTTCTTCAAAAAAAGGAAAATGATAGAGGTCAGAAACTCCCATCTCTGTAAATAAAGGTGAAGGAATAAATGAAGGTAGAATAAAATGCTTTTCTAACCTTTAATGATTTAGTACATAACTTTAGTACCTGGGTGGCTGTCAATTAAGCATCCAACTCTTGATTTTGGCTCAGGTCATGATCTCATGGTCGTGAGATGGAGACCAGAGTGGGGCTCTTGTGCAGACAGTGTGGAGTCTACTTGGGATTTTCTCTCTCCTCTGTCTCTTCCCCTCCCCCACTCACACTGTCTTTGTCTCTCTAAAAACAAATAGATAAACTTAAAAACCTTTTTATTAAATAGACAACTTTCTTCAATGTAATAGTACCTACACATTGCATGACCACAGCTTACGGATGGGTGAAGAGAAGGGCAGCAATGTTACCAGGACTTGAGAAAATGGAAATATAGCTATAAGGTGTCCACACAACTTACCAAGTCATACAGCGTTATGTGAAAGTGGACCTACAGATAGTTTTTTGAGGAACCTCCACACTGTTTTCCAGAGTGGCTGCACCAGTTTACATTCCCACCAACAGTGTAGGAGGGTGCCTGTCTCTCCACACCCTCGCCAGCATCTATAGTCTCTTGATTTGTTCATTTTAGCCACTCAGACTGGTGTGAGGTGGTATCTCAGTGTGGTTTTGATTTGTGTTTCCCTGATAATGAGTGATGTTGAGCATC
>NC_043702.1:171487118-171533543 GCF_006229205.1 Suricata suricatta | reverse complement strand
AATACATAATGAGGACGAAGGAGCACCGAGTGCTGTAGGAAGTGCCGCATCACTAAACTGTACACCTGAAAGTAACATTACATCATATGTTAAGTGGAGTTTCAATAAAAACTTAAAAAACCAAACCAATGAAGGATAAAAAGAGGAAAACGTTAAAAAAATTAATGCAATGAATAAAATACACTTACCAGTATGGTAGACATTAATCTAACTACACCAATAATCATTTTCAATGTGAATGGTCTGTATATACCAATTAAAGAAACAGTTGATAAAAACAATCAACTATATGTTGTCTACCAGAAACCAACTATGAATAGATTAAAACTAAAGGGATGTAGAAAAATATATCGACTAACAATAATCAAAAGAAAGCTGAAGTAGCTTGATTAACTGGAGACAAGCAGAATTCAATGCAGAGAAAATTAACCCAGATGAAGAGGGCATTACACAATAATGAAAAGCTGATTCTCTGCGAAGAATTACCAGCCGTTAATGTGTATATGCCTAACAACGGAGCATCAAAATAAATGCAGCCAAATCTGTTAGAACTAAAGGGATAAAAAGACAAATCCCATATTAACCCCCCTCCATCAGTAAGCCCACAGGTCCAGCCGGCAGAAAATCAGTAAGGACATAGCTGAACTGACCAGCACCATCAATCCGCTGGATGTAACTGGCATTTATAGACTACTTCATCCAGGAGCAGAATATATAGTCTTTTCAAACGCAAGGGACTGAATACATTTGGGACCATAAAAAACACATTTAAAATAATAAAAGTCATACAAAGTATGCTCTTGGACCACAACAGAATTAAACTGGAAGTCAGTGAGATCACTGGGAAAACCCCAGACATAGACTTCTTAAAAAAAAAAAAAAAAAAAAGTTGAATCAAAGAATGCTCAAGGGGAATTTTTTTAAATAAAAATTCAAATGACCAAATTTGGAAACATAGGGTAAAAGCAGTACTTCAAGGGAAATTTGTAGCATTCAATGCATGTATTAAAAAAGATGATCCAGAATCTGTAATCCAAGCTTCTACCTTAGGAATCGAGCAAGGAGAGCAATATAAACCTGCAGCAGATAGAATACAAGGTAGAATAGAACTCAATAAAATCGTTAACATTGAAACAGAGAAAGTCCATAAAACCTAAAAGCTAGTTCTTTGATCAATAAAAGTGATAAGCCTCTCTCCAAGCTAACAAAAAAAGTCGAAAATTACTAACACAATGAAACCTTGGATCACAAGTAGCTTGTTCTGCAAGTGTTCCGCAAGATGAGCAAACGTTTCTGATACATGTTAACTTGATAAACGAGCGATGTCTTCCAATGTGAGCAGTATGTGATGCCGAACGTCACATGATCCCAAAGGTGGTTCGTTCTCCTTCTCTCTCCCACCCCCCGCCACGGGATTGTGGGCAATCATTTCCCATGCCAGATGCTTGGTCTCAGGCCTCGACATTTGGCAGAAATCAGTCATGTTTCAGAATGTTGGAAACAGCCCACAACTGGCACGAGAGTATTTTTTGTCACTTCAAAGTCCCCGTGGACAGTCTTTCCTTTTCCATACAGCAGTAAATCTAGGAATGCTTTGCCTAATTCTAGGTCATTGGATAGGTTCCTTGTTAAAATTTCATGAAAAGAAACAGTTTCATACAGAGAGAGAGGCAAACCATAAGACACTCTTAAATACAGAGAACAAACAGAGTTGATGAGCGGGGAGGGAGGTGAAAATGGGTGATGGGCATTGAGGAGGGCACTCGGGATAAACACTGGATGAATCACGGGAATCTAGTCCCAAGGCCAAGAGCACACCATATATGCTATATGATAGCTAACTTGGCAATAAGTATTTTAAAGAGCAATGAGAGAGAAAGAAAGAAAGAAGATTCCATTGAGCCAGTAGACAGCAGTGATTCGTGGAATCATCCTACACAACAACCCTCCTCTCTCGTCTCCTTCACACCAGCCACAAAGGCTTTCAAGAGAAGTGCAGGTTAACTTATTTTTCTTTCTGTTTTATAGTTTTATTATTTTGTATTATGTTACAGTATTGTACTCATTTTTATATGAATATTTTAGGTTGTGGAACAAATCATCTGAGTTTCCATTGTTTCTTATGGGGAAATTCATTTTGATAGACAAGTGTTTCAGATTACAAGCATGCTTTCTGAGTGACTTATGCTTGCAAAGCAATGTTTTACCATATTAGGAAAGAGGGAATGTCACTATATCAATCTCATAAATGCTAAGAAGATAAGTACTATAGACAATCTGTACCCACAAATATAGTTCCGTGGAAGAAACGGACAAATTCCTTGAAGAACACCATCCACCCAAACTGACACAAGGAGAAACAGATCATCTGAACAGGTGGGTAAGAAGACTCCAAACTCCCCTTCCACAGAACACACCAAATTGCACGTATTACTAGGCTATTTCCTCTTGAAGAACTGAGGGCTGACAAATGGTAAGGCAACAGTTAGAGACGGGAAGACGCAGAAACCAGGCACCCCTCACCCCAACACTGGGAACAGCAGTGGGAGACAGTACAGGGGCCCAGGGGAAAGCCATGGTGTGCAAGAGCACCGAGCATATAAAAGACACAACTCTAGAACTCCGCCAGAGCGGTGGGAGAGCTCTCCGGGTCAGAGGGACTGGAGAACAACTCGGCTCATGGGCCCACTCCACCTTGGAAGCCCAGACCACAGCTGAGTCTGAATACGTAATGGCTGGGGGTCCACTCATCTCGGGGAGTTTGCACTTCAGTGGGCCCAGGGCCCACCGGCCTGCACCAGCCCGAGGTGCACCGGAAGACAGAAAAGAAAGGCATGGTTAAAAAGGGCCAAGGAATGGCAGGAACTCTCTCTTCCCCTCGAACTCAAAAGCCTAGACCATTAGCAGGGTCTGGTTGCCGTAACCAGCAGGTCAAAGCACCACAGGAAGCTTGTGACCTCAGCAAGCCCACACCAGCTGCCCTGTGGTGCTGGGGCACAGAAAACAAGCCACAGTTTTGTGGGGGCTTTACATTTTTAAATGTTTATTTGTTTTTTGAGAGAGACAGACAGAGCACGAGCAGGGGAGGGAGACACAAAATCTGAAGCAGGCTCCAGGCTCTGAGCTGTCAGCACAGAGCCCGATGTGGGGCTTGAACTCGTGAACCATGAGATCATGACCTGAGCCAAAGTCAGACACTTAACCGACTGAGCCCCCCAGGCACCCCTTATGGGTTTTTTTTTTTTTACGGTTTTCATTTCACTTTTTTACCTTAAGATTTGTCTTGTTTTTACTTTTTCATTTCCTTTATTTTTAAATTATTTTTTCTCTATTCTCTCTATAAAAGTCACAGTTTACAAGAGGAACTAGCATGGAAGCCACAGCTTCGGCCAGCCAGCGAAACCCAACAGGCGTCGTCTGCACAGGGGTCACCGTGAACAGGACCCTGCCTTCACCACCGCAAGTATCAGTTTGCCTGATCCATATAAATAAACACTGAAAGTCAAACAAAGTGGAGACAGAGAAATAGCTTCAAAGAACAAGAGAGAATCCTCAGCTAAAGAATTAAATGAAACAGGGATAAGCAGTACACGTGATAAAGAATCTCAAGGGAGGATGGTAGGGCCACCTGGTGGTCCAACTGGCTGATCATCTGACCTGATTTGGGCTCAGGTCATGATCTCAGGGTAGTGGGACCAGCTCTGCATCTGGCTCGAGCTTAGCGTGGAGCCTGCTTAAGCTTCTCCCTCTGTCTCTCTCCTCCCTTTGCCCTTTCCCAACTCACATGTGTGCTCTCAAAACAAAGGAAGAAAAAAATAGGCCTACACCTTATTAATTAAATAATAACCTCCCAGACAGGAAAGCACTAGGCCTAGAACGTTTCATTGGTGAATTATACAAGATATTTAAGAAAGAAATGATACCAATTATCTACAAGGTCTTCCACAAAATAGAAAAGGAAATACTCCCTCCCTTGTTCTTTAGGCAGGGCATTAAGCTAACACCAAGATTATATAAAGATGTCACAAAAAAGGAAAACTTGAGAACAGTAGCTCTCATATGTAGATTCAAAAATCCTCAAAATATTAGCAAAATCAACAATGCATTACAAGAATTTTACACTGAGGCACGAGGGTGGCTCAGGTGGTTGAGCATCTGACTTCAGCTCAGGTCATGACCTCACAGTTCATGGGTTTGAGCCCCGCATTGGGCTCTGTGCTGACAGCTCGGAGCCTGGAGCCTGCTCAGATTCTGTGTCTCCCTCTCTCTCTGCTCCTCCCCTGCTCACACACTGTCTCTCTCTGTCCTCAAAAATAAACAAACATTAAAAAAAATTAAAAAAAAGAATTTGATACCAGGAAACTAGACAAGCTAAGTTTACTTCATATGGTGGAAGATATGTTCAATGAAACTTTCCTAAACATTAATTCTAATAAATTCTTAAAACTAAGCACAGAAAACTCAGTATTGCTCCAAGACCATAGGATCAATCCTATGGCGGAAACTGCCGTCTAGCTGTCCACCAAGCATCAGGGTCCCTTCCCCTGAGTGTGGCATGGGGGCTGGAAAGCAGCTGGCCAGCTCACAATTACATTTCCTGGCCTCCTTGCTTTGAAGTATGGCCACAAGAATGACTCGTGCCAATGGAAAGCGGCAGCAATGACAGGTAGGGCTTCCAAGCAGCATGAAGAAGCAGGGGAGATTTTTTTCATTGCCTTTTCTGCCTCTTCCTCTGGAGGCATAAAATGGAAGCACAGGACAGAGACCCCGCTGGCAGCGTCGTACTGTCCAGGGTCCTCTGAAGCAGAGCCTCTTGCCAATCAAGAACACATACTCTAAGTTTACAGGAGCCAGAACCTCATTGCCACAATAGCCGCCACCAGGGTTTTGTAGTAAGTCTGCTACGTACAGCTTGCCCTTCGCTAGCACTGCTGCTTTCTCTGTCCAGGTGTCCAGGCCTCCTTTGCATCTTGGAAAGCAAAACACAGAGATGCCTAGAGAGAGTTCTCCCACGAGACAGGTGGTTAGTGAGTGCCACACAAATAAGTTTCCTGGAGTCAGAAACCCAGTCCTTCTTTAGCAATGTTTTTTTTTTAATGTTTATTTTTGAGCAAGAGAGAGTGCCAGTGGGGGAGGGGCACACAGACAGACACACAGACAGAATCCAAAGCAGCCTGCAGGCTGTCAGCACACAGCCTGATGCAGGGCTCAAACCCACAAACCGCAAGATGATGCCCTGAGCCGAAGTAGGATGCTTAACGGGCCGGGCCACCCAGATGCCCATTTAGCAACTTTTTAAACTGGAAGATACAGGGGCACCTGGGTGGCTTGGGCGGTTAAGCGTCTGACTTCGGCTCAGGTCATGATCTCACAGTTTGAGAGTTCGAGCCCCATGTTGGGCTCTGTGCTGACAGCTTGGAGCCTGGAACCTGCTTTGGATTCTGCATCTCCCTCCTCTCTCTCTCTGCCCCTTTGCTTGCATTCTGTCTCTCAAAAATAAATAAACATTTAAAAAATAAATAAATTGAAAATACATTCAACTGGCACATACAGAAATTTCTGGCAAACCTATGAGGACTGCTGGGACAGCAACAAAAAACGCTGTGAACTTTGGAAAACATCGCTCTACTTCGTCCCTTCCTGTCCCCACGCTGTCAGATCTGCTGCGGCTACTGTGCCATGCGGCGCTGTCCTTGGGAAAATCACAGTCCCAAGGAAACCTCTGCTTCTAAAATTTCCCGAAATCCCTAGCTTGCTTCCACGAGTAAACATCTCCATCTAAACGCCACTTCCTCAGAGAGAACTGGTTTTTACCGCCCATTGGCTACTTGGTTGCCCAAACCATGAATCTGAAATCACCTTCCCTGTCTCTCACCCAGATTTTTACAGAGAAGATGGAATATTAAAAGCAAAAGGGGGTGAGGAGTCGTGGCACGTTCTAGAAACAAAGCAGCACTTGAGCAAAGAACGTAGGAGAGACTTTGTTGAGGAACGAGCCTTGTGAGTTGACACAGCCTCAGTGAGTGGCCCTGATGTGAACGTGTCATCTCCCTCCTCTAAAACCCTTCAGAAATACTCCTACAGCAACAAAGATAAAATCCAAAGTGTTGGGAGGGCTGGGCGGGCATAAGATGGATGGTGTCTAAGGGTACAGACTTGTCAAGAGCAGTAAACAAACCAGAGATCAAATGCACAGCACACCAAATGCAGACAATACTGTCCGGTGATTATCTAATGTAACGTTGCTACCACTGCAGTCACATTACAGTATCTAAATGTATCAAAATAATACACTCTACACCTTAAGTGTATTACGATGGTCTGTGTCAAATGTTCTCAATGAAATATTTTTTAATCTAAAGTGCTTCCCATGGCTTAAAATATTCTATAATTTCTATATCGTCTGCATGTTCCTGAACACAGCAACTGACTTTCTGTTCCCTCCAATTGTCTACAAAACCTCCTTCTTCCTGTCAGAAAGCAGCCTTTGATTCATCTTTCCAGACCCAGTTCAAATGCTGCCTCCTTGTACCAAAGCTCACCTCCAGGGAGCGTCCAAGCCCTTCGCCCTCTGTGTTTGCGGTCCTCGTTACACGCCCTTTCCTGCACCTATTACTCCATCCTGTAAGGGAGAGTGATTAGATTGTTACCTTTCCAAGGAGTGGTGCTGGGGACTCCTCGCTATCTCCCCAGTGCCAAACCCAGGGTCTGACACTTAAATAGGTGGTATCATGATGGAATAAAAGAAAAAAAAGCAAAATGTAAGCATCAGGACTCAGATAGGAACGTGAGCAGCTCGATCAAACCACTCACTTGCATGCATACCTATTCAACTGGTGGAAATCACCAAAGAATCGTTTTTAAGTCTCTGCCTTACTAACACACCGACGCATTCACTGAGCAGCATCTACGGAAATTTGACAAGAACGGACTTGGTACGAAGAGGGGGAGACCGGCTTGTGACTGTGCCTGCACTACCATCTCCAGCCGTGCTGTGGAAGAGCTACTGCGGGTGAAGTGGGCAGCTGGGGAACATGAGCGCGGTCCATCTCCCCTTCAGCTCATTGCCACAGGAGATCTGAGTTGGATGGCAGCGGCTACACCCTCTCTGAGGCCCAACCTCTGCTTCAAGGTTAGTTCTGGGTAGATCAGCCAGGGACAAGCAAGCCACACCCACTCCTGCCCCACTGGGTCAGCCAGGGACTAGCAAACCATGCCCACCCTCCCCTCCCCCATCCTACAGAGGTTCTGCCCAGAGGAAGCACAAAGTCTGACCTATTGGTTGGCTCAGCATTGAACTGTGCTGATCAAAAGGTAACCACTAAAAGTTCACCCTCAAAAAAAAAAAAAAAAAAAAACGGAAAATATCTGAGCAGAGATACCAGAAGCTTCACACTGGGTGGGGGTGGGTGGATTTCATAGAATTAGTCCAGCCAAGTCACTAAATGGTTAAGCAAACAGGTAAGAACAACAAGTTCTGAAAAGAGGGATCAGTAACCCAGGGTTACTGGGTACAAATGTTTTCCCAAATATTTCAATACAAGCGACACCTGGTTGGCTCAGTCCACCTAGCGTCCATCTTTGGATTTCTGCTCAGATCATGATCTCAGGGCTCTGAGTTCAGGACCCGCATGGGGCTCTACACTACCAGTTGGATGGAGCCTTCTTGGGATTCATTCTCTCTCTCTCTCTCTCTCTCTCTCTCTCTCTCTCTCTCTCTCTCTCTCTCTCTCTCTTCCTCTGCCTCTCTCCAGATCATCACTATCTTTCAAAGTAAATAAATAAAACTTAAAAAAATAATTTATAAAATATTTCAACACAAACTGGTGAGACCTAAAATAAGTGTGACACAAATTGGGAGAAAAATGCAAGCAGAGAGACTTCGGAGTCCCAAAGGTTGGACTTAAAGACTTCAAAGCAGCTGTTATTAATATGCTAAAAGAACCCAAAAAAGCATTTTAAAAGAATTACAAAGTGCAACGGCTCAACAAATTTAAAATGGAAACAAACTTAGAAATCCTAAAAAGCATCTCAGATTTCTAGAATTGAGCAACTCCATTACCAAATAACAAAGTTACTGCTGGGAACGGGGAGGGAGGTACTCAGTCACAGGTCTGAGCTTGTACAACGAACTTCAAACCTCAGGACAGATCAACACACATCATGTAACCTGAAAAATAAAATAAGGAAAATACATAAAAATGAAGAGCACCTCTGTGAAATGTAGCAAACTAGTAAGTGAACCAATGTATGGCATGATGGTCTGATTAGAGGAGTGGAAAAAATTGTGAAGACACATGAATATTTTTCGACTTTGAGGAAAACCGTTCATTTGTTAAGAGGCTCAACAAATTCCAAGGTAAAGACAAGGATATTCACGCTTAGATACATCACTGCCTAGATGTCGAAAGTCAGAGATGGCAAATAAAGTCTTGAAAGCAGCAAGAGAAAAAGGATTTGCTTACATCCAAGAGAACCCCAAGGAGATTAACTACTGACTTCTCATCTGAAATAACAGAGGCCAGAAGGTAGTGGGGTGGCATATCCAAAGTCTTGAAGGGGAAAATGTCACCCAGGATTCCTACTTACACCAAGACTACCTTTCAAGCTGAATGCAAAAAATAAACACACTCCTGGATAAGCAGACACAGAACGTGTTGCTGGCAGACTTGGACATAGAACAAATAGAAAAGGAAGTTCCTCAGGCTGAAAGGAAGTACCGCCACATAGAATTCACGTACATAAAGACAAAAATTGCTCCATAAAGGTAATTAGATGGGGACCTATTAAAGGGCAGAATAATTACATCTTACTTCTCCTCCACATTTAGTACAAGGGAAATTGCATAGAACAATACCTAAGATTTCCACCTCCAGGAAGATGAAGTACCTTTTTCTATTTTCTAAGTGCAATGAAAATCCCTGATGTCATATACGAAATGTAAACTGATGTTTCATATACATGAATACCAGGTGAAAAGGAGGAGAAAGATCAGACAGAAGCCACAGGACCTGAGGAACAGCATGGGGGGGGAGTCCATTCAGCTCTCTTTTTGCTCCAAGGTACCCCACCGGAAGCTGGAAAAAGTCCATGGGTGCAGCAAGAAGTCCCCAAGAAAAGTTTGTTACCTCTAGACAAGAGACCAGGAATGGTGTATCCTAACAGGACAGAAAACTTTACAATAACAGCTACTCTGTTCCAACAGAATACCACAGAAAAAAACTACCTCCCCAAACGTGCTTCTGCCAGCAAAGGCCACGTGAAGAGTCTGGGCTTCACCCTTGCCAATAAGGAAACACCCAACTCTCCACCCAAATGGCGTCAAAGAAGACCAAATGCATAAGCAGGAGTTTCCTCTCTGCCTGCAGTGAGTGACAAGTCCCTGCCAGTGGCCTCCGGAGACCAGGTAGAGAGCTTGTGCTTCTGCCTCATGCAGTACTGTAAGGTGCCTGCACTTCTCTCTACAGGGTAGGATCAGAGGAGCCCTAATGGAAGGTCCCAATTGTACCACATTCTGCAGGAACTAGGCCACTTGCTACCGTGTCAGGGGAGGCCCCCTGGAAGGCAGTGAAGACATGCCCCTCCCTCTCCCTACAAGGTACTAACAGCTCAGGTCTATCTAGTGTGGAGCCTTAGTTCTCACTGCCCACTCCCCCAGCGGTGACAACAACCCCATCACCGCTTTGTCAACAGAGGCTGCACGGAGGAGCTGGACTCCTACCCCCACCCACAGTGAACAAGTGGGGGTTCCTTTCCTTCAGAACAGCCTCGTGTGTGACCCATCGAAACAGGTTTTAAATCCGATGCAGAGTCTTACAATGTAATATTCAAAATATCTAAGTTTCAATTTAAAAATTCACCATACAAAGACACAAGAAGACTTCCAGCTGAATGAAAAAAAGAGAGAGAAATTGAGAATCAACAGATGCTAACCCAACATGACACGGGTTAAAATGATCAGACACATCTTTTTTAAAGGAACTACCGTACAAATGTTTCCATGAGCAGTTATGAACATGCTCAAAACACACGAATAAGTCTCAGCAACAAACTCTTAGGGGAAGAAAAAAGAAAGCAACCACCACCAAACAAATTTAGAATTAAATAACCAAAATACACTCAAAGAATAAGCTCAACAGAAGAATATAAAGAACAGAGAAGAATTGGTGAATTGAAAAACAGAAATCTATGATCTGAACTGAGAGAAAATCAAATGAAGACAGAGTCTGAGGAACAAGGCTGTAAGAAAAGATCTACTGCCATGTCAGAGTGCTAGGGAAGGAGGGGAAAAGGTAGGATTAAAAATTTCTGCAAGACACAGGACCAAAAGTTTCCCAAGTTTGTCAAAAGACCTAAACCTGCAGACTCAATCTGAGAGAATCCCAAACAGAATAAACCAAAAAATATCCACCCTGAGACCCAGCATACACTTTTGAAAACAAAAGAAGAAAAATATTTGAAAGAAACCAGAGAGAAAGTTTCTCTGCAGACACTGTGGAGGGCAAGGAGGAAGGGCGTGAGGAGACTTTTCTAGTGCTGACAGAAATGAGTGGCCAAGCCAGACTTCTGTATCTGGGGAAAATAGTTCTTCAAGAATGAAAGAGACAGCAAGACCATATTCTGAAAAAGGAAAGCTATGAACTGTCACCAGCAGATCTACCCTAAAAGAATGGCTCAAAGAAGTCCTCTAAATTGAAAGGAAATAAAAGAATCATTGGAATATTAGGAAGGAAGGAAGATCATGGTAGGCAACAATGTAGGTGACTGTAATTGACTCCCCGTCTCTTCTTGAGTTTTCCAATTATGTTTGACCATTGAAGCAAAAATTATAATCCTGCCTAATAGGATTCTTTTTGTATGCAGAGATGTTTAAGGCATATATTATGAATGGAAGGGTAGAGGGCTCTCCAGCACTGTCGCAGACTATGAGTCCGGAGTTCTCTCTTGTCCAGCAAGAGAGCAGATGTGGAATTGAATATGAGAGAGGCTAATGTCCAGAAGACAAGAGCCCCAAATGAGTTTCATCTCTGTACTTAATGAGCTCACAAGATATTATCCACATGGTGAACATGGAGAAAGCAAGATCTTACACACGTGAATGTTGAAAAAACAGACAGTAATCATTAACTTGTTTAAGAAGCAAAGGGTCTAGTGGGCAAGTGGACTTTGTGATCAAAGTACATTAGTACATTGGCACCAGATGGAAAATAATTTCCCATAGGTGATATAAAAAGTTACTTGTGATCCCATCACACTATCTCACTTGCTAAACTCAGGTGATTTCACCTCTTGGTGGCGGCTTTCCACCCTAAGCTTTTTTCTAGTCCATTTATGTAAGTAGAACCTACTTCCCCATGGAGCACAGGTCCATGAATCATACAGGTGATAAAATGACAAAACCGTGCATGTGTGCGCGCGCGCGCACACACACACACACACACACACACACACACACACACAGTACCTACGAACCAAGTCCCTGATTCTGATTCTGCACTATAATCATGTAAGATGTAAAGACTGGGGAAACCCAGGTGAAAGGCACACAAGATTTCTTTCACCATTTGCAACATGCACCCGACTTTACCAACTCAGACCAGTATCTTATGAACAGAGATGCAAAACCCCACAAACTGTTAGCACACAAATCCCAGCACGATATAAAAAGGATGATACACTACAACCAAGTGGGAATCATCCCACAAATGTAAGGTCAATTTAACCAAAGATCAATTATTGTGACGTATTCATTCAACAGATTATGCTGTAGCTATTAAAAGGAGTGCAATACTGACAACAGCAACAGCCCTGGATGAACTCTGAAAGTGTTGAATGAAAGAAGCCACACAAAAGACCACCCACTGGATGATTCAAGAAAGGGCAAATCTATCAAAAAATCCACAGAAGAGTGGTAGCCAGGGCTGGGATTGCGAGGAATGAGGAACGAGAGCTACTATGTACAGGTTTCTTTTTCAGGGTGATGATGAGGTCATAAGATTAGATTCTGGTGATGCAAGAACAGCCCCGCAAGTAAACTAAAGTCCAGAGTTACATACTCGAGCAGTGCATTTTATGGACAAGTTAGATCTCAACGTGCTTTTTTTTTAAAAAAAAATCACAAAAATGGTCTGCAATCTGTTGATAATTTTGCACAGAGGCAAGTCCTCCCATGAATCTCAGATTCCTGAGCTCAGGACATAGTAAACATTTGAGGAAGCAGGTAAGTGTGCATCCTTTGTTTACAAAGACAAAGGGAAGAAGACCTTCAAGAAAGCTTTAAATTGTGTTTGAATGGAGATAGGTTTGGGCCCAAAAGGATGTACCCAGTTAACTGAGACATACCTTCTGTCCTTACCCTGTGAGGATGGATAGATGAGGGGTGTGGATAAGTCTGTATTTGGAACTCAGAGTCCATCCTATGGGTCTGAGGCCTCATCGTGTCATGTACTACAAGCTGTGGAGAGCCTCTCCATCTGTTCTCAGGCATGTAGGTCATGTGCTCAGAGAGCCTGAGTTCCAGTCCCCAGACTCCTCCCACCCCACCCTCGCCTCCCCCGCTGTGGGATCTAGGGCAAGTCCCTCAAGCTCCCTGTGCCTGAAATGCAAAGCGTACAACCATCTCATAGTTGTCATGGAGGGCTAGAAAAATAAAGCCCTGCAATCAACTT
This sequence comes from Suricata suricatta, assembly GCF_006229205.1. Classification (NCBI taxonomy): domain Eukaryota; kingdom Metazoa; phylum Chordata; class Mammalia; order Carnivora; family Herpestidae; genus Suricata; species Suricata suricatta. The sequence continues at coordinate 171,520,875 of NC_043702.1, read as the reverse complement.
GGGACAGTGTGGCTCGTAAGTTAGTTCTACCACTAGCCACAACAGAAGGGGGGGGGGGCGGCGGTAGTGGTTAAACAGGAAAAATCCTGCCTGCAGAAGTGATACGAATCTCAAATTAGAAAAAAACAAAGAAGGGGCACCTGGGGGGCTCAGTCATTTGGGCGTCTGGCTTCAGCTCAGGTCATGATCTCACGGTTTGTGGGTTCGAGCCCCGCATCGGGCTTTGTGCTGACAGCTAGCTCAGAGCCTGGAGCCTGCTTCAGATTCTGTGTCTCCCCCTCTCTCTGACTCTCCCCTGCTCATGCTGTCTCTCAAAAATAAATTTAAAAAGTTAAAAAAAAAAAGAAAAAAAAAAAACAAAGAAGCGTTCTTTGTAAACGGCTGGGTGATCTTGGGAAATTAAGTGACATGATTTCCTGCTACAGAGCTGGTCACATTCTCGACCTTCAAATATCAGTTCCTTTCCCCCCGGCCCGACACACATACACACACACAGAGGCAGTGGCAAACTGGGTGGGCGTCTGACACCTTCTGGCTCTGGTCTTCTAAGAATCTGGTCTGTGTGCCAGGCTCGTCCTCTGGTCCTTTGGTGAGACTCTTCTCTCTTCACACCTTCTTTTCTTCAGGATGCTCTGCACCCTTCAGCAGGACTTGACTCATCACTGGGCTTATTGTGCTGCTTTCTCCTCCAGCCAGTTTCTTACAGGCTGAGAAAAGGGCGGCGGGGTGGGGGGGTGGGGGGAGGAGGGGAGGACCTGGTCGAAGCTACAGTGGGATCAGAAGGAAGGAAAAGAGTCCACAGAAGTCTTCCATTCTGGCTTCACCCTCTTGCTGGAACACCCCAAGGAGAACTGAGTGCTCATTCTTCTGTGACCAAACGCCCCCGACGGCCCCTCCCACCACCCCGCTCAAGGTGTGCACCTCTCCAGCTCCTCCATGGATTTTCACGTTGGTTTCAAGATCCTGAGCTCCTTAAGGCTGCAGGCTCGATCTGGCTTAGGACAGGAACGGTAGGTTATAAATACTCAGAACTGTAACACGATACAGTTGCTCCATGATAGAGGAATAACTAACGTTTCCTGGGTGAAGGAGGGAGAGGCCCATGAGGAGGAGGGAGGAGGTTCTACAACAGACCTCCTCTCACTCCATTCCTGCCACTCCTGTCTGCCACACAGGACTTGTCATTTCTCAAACATTTTGTGATTTTTTTGACTTAAGCCATCGTAGGTTTGAGGGTAATGTTGATATATATAACGCTGCATATGCGTGCATACACCATTGCAGCATAAAATATATTTCTCACTGTGGGCTTTAGTTGAAATCGTTTTTACAAAATCCTAGTCTACGTGAATAGATTTTTATCTTTGGCAGATCAGACGTCTTTGAAAATTTCATTTAAAAATGCATGCGTGCCCACACTCACACAACTTTGCGCACAATTTCAGATGGTTCACAAGTCTGCTGAAACCCATTCGAGAACCCCTTCAGGACCCAGGGACCTCAGCTTCAGGACTGCCCGACTGCCCATCAGGTGCTGAGCTTCATAGAGACATCGGCATTATACTCTGGTTTCTCTTCATATCGCATAAATCTTTCACCTTTTACAGAGACATCGGCATCACCTATGGGCTCACCTAGTCTCCCATGGGAGACAGGAGATTCCAAGAGAAGGCACCTGATATGCTCAGGACCCTTGACCTTCAGTGATCTGTTGAAGGGAGAGACAATCATGGTGACCAATCCTAATTTTCTGGTTGAAAACCTGACAAAAAAGCAGAAGGTGGAAAAAGGAAAGACTGATCTTGGCACTGAAACAATAATGAGTCACATTTCCAAAAGATAGGAGCGTATCAAGTATGGGTAATTCTACTGAGGTTCCTCCAATGTATTTGCAACCCCCAACAGGAAATACAAGAGAATTTCTTCGTGAAACACATAACTGTCCAACCAAGGGTAAAGGGGGAGAGCTGAGCAGAGAAGAGCTCATCAGAAGAACTCTGAAAGGTAAAGATGTGACAGAAAAGTAACCCCTCAGCTCCTCCCCTACCTGGAAAGTGGGCACTGGGGGGCTTACTTTACAAAAAAATCTGCAGTTGGTCCTCAAAGAGCAAGTAAAGCAACTTGCCCAGACTGAGCCATGGCTACGGAATTAATTCTCAAAGGCTTTTGAGAAACAAGATATATTTTTCAGAAGAAAAGTCCTACGTGAAGACATTGTCCCAATAGAAGAGATCCCCATTGGTTCCCCCTTTGCTCAGTTTCCAGGGCTGCAACAATAACATAGTTTAAAAGGCTTCGGTTTTGGGAGCACCTGGGTGGCTCAGTCAGTTGAGCATCTGACTCTCAGCTCAGGCCATGATCTCATGGTTCGTGAGTTCGAGCTCCACGTCGGGCTCTGCACTGAGGGCACGGAGCCTGCTTGGGATCCTCTCTCCCGGCCCCTTCCCCACTTGCTCTCATTCTCAAAATAAATAAACTTAAAAAAAAAGCAATATTGGTTTTCTCCTACAAAAGTAAAGGGTACTCTGCTTGAATACACAGTAAGTGGCCAGTGGGGATGAATTCATGCAAAGAAGGGCCTCTCTTTGGGGCATGTAATTTCCAGCCAACAAATGGGAAGGCGTGTCTTTTTGAAACTCCTGTATGAAGGATCCTATAACTAAATCACACAAGTGGAGCAAGTTTCAGGTGGTCCCTGGGATTCTTTAACTGAAGTCACGCTGTCCTTGTCACCAGGCCTGCTATGCCTCTGACAAAAGCCCAGCACCAAATGGCCAGGGGAAGTGGGAGCTAAGAGGTCACTGCAAACACTCGTGCAGGAGAACAGACCATCTGCGTGTCCTGGGGGGCAGGCACCCTGAGCTGAAGTCCCAGCTTCTGCCTTCTTCCTAAGGCACCAGAGCAGGATTTGTTCCGGAAGCAGCTCACAGCATAGTTTTTATTCAGTCTACTCGTGAAGTATGAAACGTTTGTAAGTGGTGGGGGGGGGGGGTGTACTGGCAGGGACTAAAGGTCTCCTGATGAAATGAGTCAATCTGTAAAGAAAGGCTTCTGTCCACAGCTAAGTCCATGGTACCCTTAACTTCCGTGAACCTCTGACTGTAAACAGGGCCCAGCAGCAGAGCAGTGCTGCTGTCGGTCTCTGGGAGATGGTGGATCTTCTATTGAATTCATCAGCTTGGGCTTGTGGTAGGCCAGAGACACACCATCCTGGACCTGGCCCCAGTGAGGTAACAGGCACAGGTGGCCTAGAGAGGTGGTAATCCTCAACATGAGGAAGGGGGAAGAGGAGCACGTTGGTGCAGGAAGTGTAAACGGAGTCGGAGCATACCTTAACACACGTGTGGGATTAAAACATGGCCGACTTCAGGCTCAGCAGTGTCCGTACAGGAGCATTTCATGCCAGGAAGATCATAGGAGAAGTGGGCCACCACAGGGTCACCAAGGTACAAGTGGCACATGGATGGCATCTGGACAATGGCTGTGACCAGACCAATACAGAAGGCCTCACACACCAGCCGGACACCTGCCTTCCTGTTCATCAAGACTGTCCCTAGGCCCCAGGCCAAGCCAAGGGAGCAGCCTAGACTCGAAAGAGGCAGGCCCGGCCAGCCGGGCTGACCAAGGACAAGATGCTCTGTGCCCCACTCTATGTGTGGGCCATCTCCAGCTCAGACAGCTTCAGGCCAGAGGCACACAGGCTGCCCACCCCCAGCCCTATTCAGCATCGAGAGAATAAAGCAAGCTGTTTGAGGTTGGGAGTGGGGGGCAGAAAGACCGTACCTAGGGATTTTGAGCTAAAAATGGGGGTCAAGATGACAAAGAACCAGACGACCTGCTGGTTCTAAGACAACACCAGAGGGCCCTGTGGAACGATGACTGGCATGTAAGTCTCTGAACTGGCCAGCACCCTGGAAGCAGCCCATGGCCAACGCAGGGGGAGCTGAAGATGGCACTGCCTGTGGGAGACAGACAGGCACTCACCACGCTGGCCACGTCCCACAGGAGGGGCCCCCAACTTCCCTAATGCCTCTCCCCTAGATCCTGTGGTTTGAGAGATAGGAACGGAAGGGGTCAAAATGAGAAAAGTCTTGTTCGGATGTGGATCTGGGTTGTGGGCAGAAACGGCATCAGGGAAGATGAGAGGGCAAGAGTGAGACACAAAGACTCCAGCCAAGGCCTCTTCCTGATGCCCCGCCAGAGCCAGGAGGTGCCCCTGCTTTGTCCACATCAGCACTCTGCCTCCCAAGACGGGGAAGCCCCTTCCCGTACAGAGAAGGGATGGCTCTCCAGGCTCTGCGCCATGACCCCACGTCCCCGCCACTGTACTTCCTCTTCCGTTTGCATCTCCTCCCACAGAGGCTGCTCTTGCGCAGGGACCACCCAGCAAGAACACGGTAAGTTAAGCCAGTGACCGCCTAGAGGGGGCTTTCGGTGGAACCCTCATGTGGTCCAGATATAGGACTGAACCCAAAAGAGGACAGAGGTGCCAGGGACTGTCTTTTAAAGACAAACCCAACCTGGAACAGAAGGGAGATCAAGGCCAGACTCCACGGTGTCCAGACTCCTGGACAGAGGCATCCTTGGGACCTTGCCAGCATGGGGAGGAGAACTGGGAGCCGGCCAGCAGATGGTAGTCTGGCATTTAGAGTCTGAAATAGCTCTTCGGTAGAAAGGTCAGTGGTGATCTCAGGTGGATGTTCATTCTCCTCTGTCATTGGGGAAAATGTTACAGGGTGCGAAGCAGAGATACAGTGGCCTTGGTCAAGAACAGAATCTAAAATCTGTGTAGAAAATCACAATGGCTCCAGAGTCCCTACAGCAATCCTGCTCCTTGCCTTCTGTTCCTTGTCAGAACGGCTGGACGTCAGAAAGGACACTTCCTCCCTTCTCCGTCATCCTCTGCAACTTGGTTTCTGCCATGTTCACTGTAAGGAAGCTGTTCTTCCAAAGGTCACCGAGGAAGGTTTTCTTGCTAAATCCAGCATCCTTTCCACTTAGATCTTGCTGATGCACTGAATGCCACTGGACACAGCCTGCCGGCTTCTCCAGGAACCACGCTAACTTGGTTTCCATGACACTGTACACACTACCCTTCTCTCTGCCAAGCATGGTCATCTCCCTCCCTCTTCTTCCCTTGCCTCCAACCCCGTGAATGCAAATGTTCCCTCCAGTCGGTGCCGGGCCCTCTGACATTTCATCTTCTCTTCTCTACTGGAGGAGACACTCCATTTGTCTCCATTTATTAGTTTCTTCTGAAGCTTATATTTATTTATTTAAATTCAAATTTCAGTGAACCTACTGTGTACTATTGGTGTCAGGAGTAGAACCTGGTGATTCATCACCTACCTAGAACCCCCAGTGCTCATCCCAACAAGTGTCCTCCTTAATACCCATCACCCAGCTAGCCCAGCCCCCACCCACCTCCCCTCCAGCAACCCTCAGTTTGTTCTCTGTATTGAAGAGTCTCTTCTGGTTTGCTTCCCTTTCTTTTTCCTTCCCTTCCCCTATGTTCATCTGTGAAACGTGTATTTTTAATCCCAAGGTGGCATACACATATCACAAATTCCCCGCTGGCCTTTTCTAGGTGTAAATCCTACTATCGTTTCAAATTCAGCATCACCGTGAACAGATTCCCCTCTCACCACAACCTCCTCCAAGAGCTCCCTCCTCTCAACTCTACACCATAAACACCATGGTTGTCTAAAACATACACAACCATAACTTTGGGGAAAAATCAGATTCTGTGTTCTCTGTTATCTGCTAAAAAATCTCATCTGTGCCTGGCTGGCACAGTCAGTGGAGTCTGCGATCCTTGGTCTTGAGGTTGTGAGTGCGAACTCCATGCTGGGTAATGAGATTCCTGAAGAAAATCAAATCTTAAAAAAAATTGTAAGATGCTGCCATCAGGCTAAGCTTACTGTCTTTGACTTGACACAACCAGATATGAGGGTAATAATGCCAAGTTAGCCTTAATGTCTCCATGGTCTTTCCAGTGCTTACGGATGTGTTTTTAGGTTTCCTCACGGCTAACAGAACATATGGCAAACAATCCGTTAGTAGCACCAAAATGCTGGTCTAGCTCATGTTCTCCATCATCTCTCCCTAGCCAGTCTTTCCCAATGGTTACTGTGACTTAAGGTCTTCCCTAAACACCCAAGGACTTGGAAAGGGTCTCAAGCATTCAGTTCCTCAGATGATGCTCCATTCTCACACCCCTGCCTTTCTCCAGCTCTGAGCTCATGCCACACCCTTCCCTGGCACTGCCCTCTTCCCCCATGCCCCCTTAGGCAAACTTTACTGCTGACCCACAGATGTAACCCGAACAAGTCTACTTGAGACACCCCAGTGGCCCCACTACTCAACATCAACATACGGCCATCTTTCCTCCACGAGCCCCAACCCTTCCCGAGCCACCCAGAATCCTCTCGGCCACCACAGGGAGGGCTCACCTGGAGAACTCCACCCAGTTCTGAAGACCTAGGATTCATTTTCCTATATTCTGACATCAGAGCCTTCCTTTTCTGTGCCGAGAAAAATCCCGTGTCCAATTTGAGAACTCCTGAAGCTCCAACTTTTCTCTGCCAAGGGCTAAGAAATCTATTCCAGAGAAGGAAACTGAAAAGGAGAATCAGCCCCTCTGCCCCCACCTTTTCCCATTTACTAGGAGACCTCCTTTCCAGCCGGGCCAGCTCTGTGTCTGAACACAGTTTATAATCCTGGTGCTCAGCCCTAACAGCACTATAAACTCCATTATGGCTGACCTCCCCAGGACCACTCACCGCCCCACCTTAGGCCAGCTCCACAGTCTCATGCCCCAGAGAGAAGATTCTCTTCCACATTGATCTTTAAGCCACTGGTGATGAATGGACCGATCATTTATGACAGACACTAGGAGTCGGTGAGCCCTGTATTCTCTCAACTTCTATGGGACTCATGAACACGTGGGAAGGAGAACCACACAGCACCTGGGCTCCTGGCAGAGGTAGGTTACTTCCAGCATGACCTACTCCTGCCACTCAACTGGAGTCTCCTTTTTATTGCTGCTGTTTTATGTAAAAAGCGCTCACCCTCTTTGAATCCTTTGATGCCACAAATATACACCAGGCTCTTTTCATGTGCAAGAGTAATTAAATCAAATGGGCCCCCCTAAAAATGAATAAGCCCTTGTGCTCAGCTTCAATCAAGAAAGGATAAGAGATAAATACACTCTTTATCTGTAATAGGACATAGACAACGGTAATGTCCATAAAATGATTGAAAATAAGACCCTCCAGACACTGCTGTGCACTTTGCACATATTATCTTATCTCATTTAGCCTCACAGAAACACGGAGGGGATTTTCTGAAAAGGAAACCAAGGTTCACAGAGGCTTAGTGACTCAGGATAGCCAGCCACATGTATATTCCATTCCAGTCTTTGATCTTAACCTCATGGGGAGTCAAAGGTGAAAATCACGTCTAATTGAGACATCAGAATAGCCTTTTGAGATTGTGAAGAAGGTCAGAATTGTGTAAAACAGACAGAGGAGACAGACGGAGGCAAGGACCAGGAAGAAAGAAGTCGGGAAAGCCGAGCCCAAGAAACAGCAAGGAGGGAAGGGTGGGATTTGATGGCGAGGCTGGAGCAGAGCATGGATGGCACTGGCTTCCACGCTGAAGGACCTGTATTTAATTCAGAGGCAACAAGGTGGGGGCCCCCCCGCGAGGCTCAGGTAATTAAGTGTCCTCATGGTTCATGAGTTTGAGCCCCACCTCGGACTCTGTGCTATCAGCACGGAGGCCCGCTTCAGATCCTCTGTCCCCTGCTTGCACGCTCTCTAAAATAAACAAACATTAAGGAAAAAAAGAAGACAATCCCAACTCCATCGGGGACCCTTACTGTGCAACAGACCAGGTAAGGCTTTACAAACTGGGATCTAGTCTAGAAAAAGTTCGCGAATGGGAAGTGCCAAGAAGTAGAAAGATAATTCCAAGAGTAGTTGAGAAAGAGAATTCTTGGCATTTTTAGTAGTAGCAGAGGGAATGGAGACAGAGGTCACACTGGCATGATGTCACGGTAGGTCACCACTGAGTCCCCAACACCTCGTGTCGGGCTTGGGAATTCATAAATAAATGCAAGTAACTCATGAATCAGGCTCTCACCAAAAATTAATGTGAATACGCTCTCCATGCCAGGGACTCGAAGAAGGAAATGGAGTGCTTTTCAAACACCTCTGCAGACAGATCGCCCCTAACGAGCAATGGGAAAATCCAGCAGAAGGAAACACCACCACACTAAGAGCAAAGTGATAGAAGCTTCGGGGAGACAAAGTGCACCCTCTAATTCTCCTGTCTCTTACCAAGGGCATGGACCAATGTTGCTCAATGTTGAGTTGATCAAAGCTGAAGAGACTCTTCCAAATCTGCAGAAAGCAGGATCCCAGGATATTGGGTGAGTAGAAGCCCATGTTACAGAAGTATGGAAAGGGGCCTCACACACAGGCAAGGAGGCCAGAGCTCAGGAGGTCCCGGCAGAGGCCCCCAGAGAGAACAGGGGTAAGCCCACACCTCCACAGGCTGACTGGGCCCCTCCTCCTGCCGGGAACCAGGTAGGTCATGGGGGTGGCTTCCTGGCAGTCCCTGTACCTAATAAAACCCCAGTGACTTCCTGGCAGGGCCTCCTCTCCTTCCCTCAGCGGCTCTACTGTTGACCCTGGGGGTAGGCTAGAAAATCCGTGCATATAAACCCTGGAGAGCCTCAGGTCTAAAAGGTGAGCCTCGGAAGCTGGGGGGTTGGGTACAAGCCCGGGGCCTTCTGTACCCTCAGCCTGGTCACTCTGCTGCTAGCACAGCCCCAGGCCGAGCATGGACAAGCTGCTGCTTTGGGTCTCTGCTCTACCTGGGAGCCTTTGCTCAGACAGGTAGGGTGGTCAGGGTGCCCTGGGAGCACAAGATGACAGAGGGGGTGGGTAGGTCATCTTCTCCCTGTGCGCATGGTGAAGGTCATCTTTCTCCCCTCCTCCCAACTGCAGACCTCAGTGGGAAGGTGTTTGTATTCCCTCAAGAATCTTCTACTCACCATGTGACCTTGACCCCAAAGCTGGAGAGTCCTCTGAAGAACTTCACCTTGTGCTTCCGAGCCTACAGCGACCTGCCCCGTGCCTACAGCCTCTTCTCCTACAACACCCCGAGCAAGGAAAATGAGCTCCTGATCTTCACAAATGAAGTTGGGAATTACATCCTGTACATCAGAAGAACCAAAGTCACCTTCGTGGCGATGGAGACGGTCCCCAGTCCTGTGCACATCTGTACCAGCTGGGAGTCCTCCACCGGCATAGCAGAGTTCTGGGTCAACTGGAAGCCGCTGGTGAAAAAGGGCCTGAAGCAGGGTTATGTGGTACAAGGTCACCCCAAAATAGTCCTGGGGCAGGAGCAGGATTCCTACGGGGGGAGTTTTTAGAAGTCCCAGTCCTTCGTGGGAGAGCTGGGGGACCTGTACATGTGGGACTCCGTGCTGTCCCCAGAGCAGATCCGATCAGTGTGGCAGGGCTCCTACCTCCCTGCCAACGTCCTGGACTGGCGCGCGCTGACCTACGAGATCAAAGGGTATGTCATTGTCAAGCCCCTGGTGTGGAGCTGAGCTCAAGGCCACAAGAGCGCCGACGCTGAGGAAGTCGCTCCGAGGCGACCATGTGTGAGAACCCGTTCCGGTAGCCCCTGCCTTTTTCAGTTTCCTGTCTGCACGCTGCCCAGTAAAAAAAAAAAAAAAAAAAACCAGTGTGCTGCACTGTGCCGCCTACAGCTGTGGGGTCCTTGTCGTCGTTTGTTGTCATCTCCAGCACTTTTTCCTCGATCCACTTATTCGGAAGTCAGTGCATTATTATCCAGTACATCAGCATGTGGAGTGGGGGAGGGGGGCACCTGTAGCTAAAGGATGCGTCACAAAGCCAGAGGCTCTGGGAGCAGCGTGGGGGGGGTGGGGGGCGCTCCTTACCAGCTCCCTGTCACGTGATTAACTCCAGTGTGTGCAAAATGTCACAAGGAACCCTATTTGGTTTTCCAGCTACAGAGGTCACACCAGAGAAACAACGCAGTAAGTAAAAGTAACGCAGGACCTGACATCAAGTGATGGGGAAAAGTAGCAGCAGGCATGAAAACTAAAACGGTAGAAAAGTCTGGCATTCATTGTGCAAGAATACAAACTCACCTTTTTCCTAGGGAAAAAAAATCCCATTGGTAACGTCTTCAAGGATACTGCTTAGGACCTCCCAGCTCAACCCCCTATGGACCCCATCTTATTTTTTTTATGTCTTTATTTTGAGAGAGAGAAAGAGACAGAGGGAGCATTAGCAGGGGAGGGGCAGAGAGAGAGGGAGACACAGAATCCGAAGCAGGCTTCAGGCTCTGAGCTGACAGCACAGAGCCCGATGCAGGGCCTGAACCCATGGACTGTGAGCTCATGACCTTAGCTGGTCGGACACTTACCCGACTGAGCCACCCAGGCACCCCTGGCTCCCCATCTTAAACCCTTCACCATGACATTGCCCTCCATTACCTGATCCCCACTTACCTCTTCCGTGTATGACTCTTAGCACCTAGTGTTCTAATTACAACACCACGAACCATCAGATTTTATCAGGAGTTACCCTCATTACAAAAGCCACAAGGCACCTGTCCAACAGAAATGAGGTGTCTTATTAGAGAAGGACGCCAAAGAGAATGTGGCTATGTGTGGAAAATAAGGCAGGCTCTGCCCTCAGATAACGGGGCAGGGGGCTGAGGGAAATCAGAAAGGCCACATCCCAGGAGAGCTTCCGAATGATACAAGTGACAACTTCAATCTCACGTGCTCATTGGCCCAGGATCAACAAAGAGGCAGGCAGCAGACCTGAGGAAGGAAGACAGAACTGTGGACTCCATTAATGGGGCAAGAGGGTCAGGCAGCAGGAGCAGGTGGAATCCAAGATTTGCTGGTGAGAGGAAAACCCCACATAGAAAAGTTAGTTTCCGCTCACCGGATCTAAATGCAAGGCTTTGCTTCCCAGTTTAAGGTCAACCACCTTCCCTGCACTGTGTGCCCTAGGAAGACTGGCCTCTTCCATACAGTACATATTTCCTCCAGGAGCGCACTGCCATGTTTGCCCAGACGTTGCGTAGTCCACCATTGCTAGTTCTTGTTTGTTCGTTTGTTTTCAGTTTATTTATTTGAGAGAGGGAGGGAGGGAGGGCAGGCAGAGACCATCCCAAGCACACTCCACACTGTCAGCACAGAGCCCAATGTGGGGCTTGAACCCACAAACGGTGAGATCATGACCCGAGCTGAAACCAAGAGTCAGAGGCTTAACTGACTGAGCCACCCAGCTCCCCCCTGCTGGTTCTTCATAGTAGACAGTTTTAGCTTCACAGCCCCCTCGGTCGCAGAACCTAAAACAAGTTTTAAGAGAGGCAAACTTGGAGAAGGCAAAGGCAGATATGCAGCATTTCAGCGGCTTCTCATTGCTGCCTCGAGGGCTTTGTGGAGGGCACGGACAGACATCTGCCCAGCACAGGTTCGAGCCCAGCACAGGTGCTCACCATCAGCAAGGGTGGTCTGGAGGAGGAGAAGGATTCCAGAACTTTAAATCATCTGCCTTAACTTTCTGGCATGTTCCTACAAATAAGGGACCATCCACGCTCCACTTCAGTCCCTGCCCCCAGACTTCATCCTTGCCCATCCAAACCCATGTAGGTCTCCTGCCAGAAGAAATGAGATGAGCTCTCCCCCTAGATGGGGGGGGGGGGGGGCACCTGTGACTTCGGCACAAGTGCACTTTCACCAAGAGGACAAGAGACGGTGCTACATGAGCCGAGTTCTCTTTCCCTGGGAAAAAAGTGCCAGCCCATGGGAGACCAAAGCGTGGCCACTCTTCCGTGCACGATCCATTTGTAATGAGCTCCCCTGGCTCATTTCTGGATTCTGGCTCCATGCAGCCCCAGGGGATGCCCAGGGAGTCTCTTGGCAAATCAACCCAGGAGACCAAAGCCTGGCAGCAATTCTCCTGAGAGTCTCTTCCGAATCACAGTTTAAAGGGGCACCTTCTCCAAAAGGCACAGCTGCAAGGACCAGAGTTGCTCAGCGTGAAGGTGTTACCCTGTGCTTCAAGCCAGAGCCAGCGACGTGTAAGTAACCTAATAATCCAGTAAGGCTGACCTAGAACCTAGTAAGGCTCAGATCTGAGAGACACCAAGATTCAGGTACTTCTTTTGGGGGGTGGGGAGAACAGCAATCCGTTTTCTTGCCACTTCCATGATCTTTTGCAAATAAAACATAGTTGCCTGGTGTGCACAGAGCACAGGCAGGTCCCAGACTCAAGAAGGTGGGCGGCCTCCTGGGCAGCAGAACACTTCCGCCCAAAGAAAAGTCACCATTCTCATCAATTCAAATCGTTCATGGAATCAGATTCTTAATGCCTCCCTTGCTGGCTCCCTAGGTCTGTTTTATTTGACACGAAGAGTAAAGGACAGGGGTGCCTGGTGGCTCAGTCGGTTGAGCATCCGGCTTCAGCTCAGGTCATGATCTCACGGTTCGTGGGTTCGAGCCCCGCATCGGGCTCTGTGCTGACAGCTAGCTCAGAGCCTAGGACCTGTCCTCAGATTCTTTGTCTCCTTCTGTCTCTGACCCTCCCCTGCTCACACTGTTTCTCTCTCTCAAAAATAAATAAAACATTAACAAATTTTAAAAAATGAAGAGTAAAGGACAGGCAAAAAGACATGCTCTTTTTTTCCTTTTAACTTGCAATCCTCTTCACACCCACGTTTGTGGAAGACACGAAGTGTCATTACAGAGGCTCCGCCTACCTTGCCGAGTTTAGATTTTTCAACACAGACTCTGTTTCTAGGCACACATTTTACTTATGAAGATTTAGGCACTTATAATCACCTGTGGGTTTTGTCCTCATTTCTTCCCCTTGCAAATGGTGTTGCGTTTATACCCTCAGTGTTTCCTCCCCTCTGTTTTTTTCCTCTACTAGAAATACTAGATTCAGGACTACAATTTTGATGCATGAGCACATTTCTGTATTCTTACTCTCCCAGAGGGTTTTTATCCTTCTGGAATGTATAAATCATTTTGAAAGCTTTCTGTGCTATACCATGCTTTCGAGATCATCTACTGGTATGTCCCTTACACAAAACAGCCGCAGGGTTCAGCCACAGGAGGGCTCAGATTGGGATGGGAGAGGGGCTCATTCCATGGCCGCCGTCGTTTCTGGCCGGGCAGACTCGGAACGGCAGCCAGTGCCCTGGGGTGGGCGGTAGAGTGGGGGATCTGGGGCCAAAATCGTCCTGAAGTTCACTGACACAGTTCTAACCGCTCTGGTGGCTCCGCAGTACTCCCCATGACTCTCCTCCCGCCCCAGGGAGAGCACTGTCCTCTCTTGCCACCTGAGGTCTTCCGTGTCAGACCAGAAGACCAAGGAGCATGAACGCTGGGATTCGCTCGCGTCTCCCAAACTTCCCACCTCGCCCTCGGGGGCCACCTCACCTCCAGGGGCAGCAGCAGCGCTGTGCTGCCATCCAGCCAGACGTTGCTCTCCAGTAATAATTCGGGATAGCTCCTACACTTCGAAGAGAGGTTGCCAAAGGAGCTAAGTGGGCGATTACCCTGAATCTGAACCCAGTGCCCAAGTATCACTCGAAATGTAACAAGATGCTGTAAAACAGGGCTTTGGGCGTGGCCTGTGCTTGGGAAGAATTCTAGGACAAGTCCGGGTGAGCAGATGACACCGGCTGTAGGAGGGGTAGCGGGCACCACGGAGAGGATGGACCACGTGGAGGGTGAACCCCAGTTGCCATGGGTTCCCTCCATTCCCCCCCGCCCAGTGCAACTGGGGCGGGAGAGGCGGCAGCTTCCCCTAGCGGCAGCGCGTCGCCATTCCCTCACACCCCACGCCCCTTTCCCCTAAGCAGACACTAAGGCTGCTTGGGCCGTTTCCACCCTTCTGCGTCCCCGCAGGTCTTCAGGCGCACGGGAACACTGGCATTTCTTTCCAACTTCTAAGGAGGTCCTAACATCACCTTTCATGGTCTGTTCCATCCAAACCCACTGTGCACCACAGGCAAAAAAAGTGACTTCTTTTTCCCCAGAAGTCAGCCATCCTCTCTAAACCTTTATAATCTCTTCAAAGGAAGTAAATTCGTATTTACAGGAAGCATACTCACAACAAACCTGTGGCTGGTCTGGGAGGAAAGCGGCACTTTTCAGACCCTAATTTAAAGATACCAGGAATTTCCACCCCTCTCCTGACTCCATTCAGTTTGGTATTTTCTCCTCTCCCCAACGACAGATGTGGGCACAACCTTCCTGGCTCAGTATCTCCTTAGCCACTTGCTGGCACTCCTTACAACAGGCTCATCCAGAAACAGGGAAGGCAGATACGATTCGTGGTTTTCATCCAGGACATACTGGGGTTCTTTATTTACTGCCTGGAACCTGGTTTCCCAGCCCAACATGCTCCTGAAACCAGCAGATAATCAGCAGTGACCTCCCTGCTCAGTCTGGCTATCTGCTGCCAGGTCTCCTCCATGACTTCTCGTGACTTCTCCTAACTCTCCGGGAGCCGCACTTCCGTGCTCCCCAGTACTTTACACCACGGGTCACTGTCCTCACTGTAAACACAGCAGTGTGAGAAGTCGGTGAGATGCCCTCTTATCCGCCAGCCCCCACTCAGCAGCTGACATGTGAGAATGTCAGGTAGATCTGCTTTCAGGCTTTCTCTTGCATATATAGTTTGTATGCATTCACACACGCATCCAAATATTTTACTACGATTATTATTCTTTATGTGGTTTTGTTGTTTGGCGTCTCCTCACGTCTGTCCACAGTGAGAACAGCAGCTCCCTCCAATAGGGTGGACCTTTCTCCCAGGTCGGCTGTCCAGTCCTGGTACCACGTGTCACGTGGCTTTTTGGCCCTGAAACAGGACTAGTGAGACTGAGGAATCAAATGTTTACTTTTAACTTTTTTAAATTTAAGGTTCTTATTTATTTTTGAGAGAGAGAGAGAGAGAAACAGAGCACAAGCAGGGGAAGGGCAGAGAGAGAGGGAGACACAGAATCTCAAGCAGGCTCCGCGAGCTGTCAGGGCAGAGCTGGACGTGGGGCTCGAACTCATGAACTGTGAGATCGGGACCGGAGCCAAAGTCGGACGCTCAGACAACTGAGCCACCTCCCCGCCTCCCCCGGGAGCCCCTAGTTTTAACTTTAAATGATAACATTACCCTCATGTTTCTAAAAAGCTGCCTAAGGGCACACGGTTGCCCTGGAATCTACCTTTTTTTCTTGTTGATCTTTTGTTTTGTGGGACACCCATTTCTACTTTTTCCCTGCCAAATGTTTACTTTTGAGAGAGAGAGAGAGAACATGTGAGTGCTCATGTTCTGCACTCACAAACCATGAGATCGTGACCTGAGCCAAAAATCTGGAGCCCAAAGCTTAACTGACTGAACCACCCAGGTGCCCCACCCATCTCTACTTTGAACCTTTGCCTCCTTATTTTCTATGACGAAGTATTTTCCGGAAAACTCGCCACATTTTCTAGATTGCATTTCCTCAATTCCTAGTAGAGGTTCCGCAACGTGCCCCAACGCTGCAGCCTGCTGCCGGCCACGGTGATCTCGGTCTTCAAGTAAAATGGCTCAAACCACCTTCTGATATACGTGGCCGTCCCACGGCCCCTCAACAAACTCCCAGGAAAGACCGAAAGTGCTTACAAGGTGGAGAGGCAGAACCAGAGAGGCTGAGGTTTCTTCCACTCACTCCCAGCAAGCCGGTCTTCCTGACTCCACTTCCCTCCCGCACTGTGCGATCAGTCACCCAGTTCTCGCCACCTCTCGATCCCACTGACGCAAGCTGCACACACAGCAGCTCACAGGGGAGGTCTGGGGCTCTGCTGGGACCTTAGATCACAGCTCAGCTTGGCAGTTTAAAATCAAATATTATACTTCATCACCCTTAAAATTCCCTCCTCCAACAAACAAAAAAATCAGTTATTTCTTTTATCCTGTGGCTGGTCCTTCTCTTTTCCAGTGACTTCCCCTTTTCCTTTTAGTTTGCCTGACCCTAAACCCTCAAGTCCCTGTTAGCGCTTTTACAACAAAGCAATCTGCCAGCGGTCTGACAGACCATCCCGGGCTGGCCCAGACGACCCCCTGTTCACTAGAGTGTTCCCGGCCATCCTGTCCCTGAGATTAATTCTTCAACCTGTACACTGTTCTAGCTTTTTCCTAAGTGACAGCTACCCACCAGTAACTCTATCTCAGTAAAAGCCTGACTTCCTGACCCCCATTTTCTTGTTCCGGAGGCTTCTACTTTCCCTGGAAGACACACAGGCAAAGCAGGGACAGCGTGGACTTGGGGCCCTTGAGGGCTGTTATTAAAGGGAAAAGCCAGAGCCCTTGGGTGACTCAGTCAGTGGAGCGGCCGACTTCAGCTCAGGTCATGGTCAGGAGTTCGAGCCCCGCATCAGGCTCACTGCTGTCAGTACAGAGCCTGCTTTAGATCCTCTGTCTCCCTCTCTCTCTGCCCTCTCCCCACTTACACTTTCAAAAATAAAACATGAAAAAAGGGAGGAAAAAAAGGAAAAGCTTCCCATCCATACCCTACAAAATAGCATGCATGATGATACTTTGAAAAGGTACACAGGGTAGTCTCATTGAATGGTGAGTCCTTGGCTAGAGGCTTAAGGGAAGATCAGACATCACAAACTAAAAAGGGAGAAGGAGAAAAGCCGGCCATAAGACCTATGCCAGCACCCTGATTATAGACCAAAAAGTAGACCACGTGCATGTGTGCATGCCTTACATCCTTTCTGATCCCTGCTCCAGAGTCCACATCAGGATGGAGACGGCTCTGTGCTGACTTCCACCTTGTTTTCGGACACTGGAATTGAAGAATGCAGAGAAAGAACCTCACTGAAGTGACCGAGTTCATTTTCCTGGGATTCTCCAGATTCCATGAGCATCAGTCCACTCTGTTTGTGGTTTTCCTCATCCTGTACATGTTAACCCTGGCTGGCAATGCCATCATTGTGACGGTCATCTGCGTCGACCGTCACCTCCACACACCCATGTACTTCTTCCTGAGCACGCTGGCGAGTTCGGAGACCGTCTACACACTGGTCACCATTCCACGGATGCTGTCTGGTCTCACAGCCCAGAACCAGCCCATCTCCTTGGCAGGCTGTACCACCCAGATGTTCTTCTTTGTTGCCTTAGCCATCAACAACTGCTTTCTACTCACAGTGATGGGCTATGACCGCTACGTGGCCATCTGCAACCCCCTGAGGTACACGGTCGTCATGAGCATGAGGGTGTGTGTCCAGCTGGCATGTGGAGCCTTCAGCATTGGCCTGGCCATGGCCACCGTCCAGGTGACATCCATCTTCACCCTACCCTTCTGTCACAGAGTGATTGGACATTTCTTCTGTGACATCCTCCCTGTCCTAAAACTCTCCTGTATTGACACCACTATCAATGAGATCATCAATTTTGTTGTCAGTTCCCTTGTGATCCTGGTCCCTGTGGGCCTGGTCTTCATCTCCTACGTCCTCATCATCTCCACCATCCTCAGGATCTCCTCCACCCAGGGCCGGAAGAAGGCCTTTGCCACCTGTGCCTCCCACCTCACGGTGGTCATTGTCCACTACGGCTGTGCCTCCATTGCCTACCTCAAGCCCAAGTCCGAGGATTCTGCAGAACAAGACCTTCTTCTCTCAGTGACTTACACCATCATCACTCCTTTGTTGAACCCCGTTGTCTACAGTCTGAGGAACAAGGAGGTCAAGGACGCTCTGCGCAGAGCTGTGGGAAGAAGCATCTAATACGTTGACCTGTTGCTAAGAGACCTCAATCTCTGAGCGATGCGTGTCTTCACGGCCTCCAGCCTTGCAAGTCCGTCCTGTCCAGTCCATTCCTGAATGGGATGTGCCCATCTTCCGTCAGCACCCCTACATGAAATCTTTTTGTTTTCATATATGCCAAAGTTCTGGCCAGGTGTTTTCATCTGGGTAGTTGAAAGGTCAGAGAGGATGGGCATGGTTTTTAAGAAAGTATATCTGCATTTCGAGAGAGGGGCAGGGAAGGTCTTAAAAGCATATTAAATGTGATTCTTTGGGGTTTGAAAAGAAAAACTTCTAGAACTTTCATAATATGACCTCCAAAAATGGAACTGGACAAAATCTCAGCAAGGGAAGAATAGTCAATAGTGAAATTATATCAGAACCTTTGGGAAAAAGGAGGTGTGTATTAAAAAAAAAAAAGATTAAGAAATTTGAAAGATACCAGTTTCGTTCTTGAAAGCGTAGCCTCTATTATTTGGCTGACACTAATGACTTTGCGCCTCTTCCGTGTGGTCCCCAGAGGACTGGCCATGGCCTCACATCACCTCTGACTATGCCCGTGAGTCTCTCTGGCTGCCAGTCCTCTCCATGGAGCTGGCTTCCCTCTTGTTGCTCTGAAGGAAAAGAAGTTGGCCAAAAGGAGCTGTGCTCTGTTTGAAGAACCATGAAAGTATGATTTGCACACGCACCATGGCATTCCTTGGGTAATACCAAACAAAAACAAAAACCACCAGCAGTCAGGAGTAGTTGCTCAATTCACCAAAAAAGGCTGAAAAACAAAATCTCTATTCCTACCAGGCTTCGTAAGGAAATTGTCCTTTCCCCCAGGGCTTCTGGGAGCTTTCCTGGTTTCACACCTACACAGAACCTCTTTTTTTTTCTTTTACATTTATTTATTTATTTCTGACAGAGAGAGGCAGAGCACAGGCAGGGGAGGAGTAGAGAGAAGGAAACACAGAATTCGAAGCAGGCTCTGAGATGTCAGCACAGAGCCCGACATGAGGCTCAAACTCATGAACCGTGGATCATGACCTGAGCTGAAGTTGGACGTTTAACCAAGTGAGCCCTCCATGCACCCCCTGCACAGAACCTCTTATACTGTTCCCTCTGGTGATGATGGGGAGGGTTAGTCACTTCAGGCACATGTGTCTTTGTCCTCGGTATCATATGAGGAAGGCTTATCTGCCCATTGCTTAATGACATTTGTCTTCTTAAAGGTGTGACTTCCTTTCCCTTCACCATCCAGAGTAAGGTCTGGCTGTATGGATGGCTGAGATTCTAAGTGGGGAATCTCTGTGATTCTAAGGTCTGGTCATCTCTGTGAAGGTTCTGTCCTAGGTCTTTGAGATTTCTGCATCCTCGGAGCAAGGCTTCCTACAGAAGCTTTTGAGAGGTCAAAGGCTGGGTCCAAGGGTCTGAGATCTGCCACCAGGTCTCCCCCCACAGCACTCTCAAGTTCAGCCCACCATGAAACCCTCCCCCACACCCAAAGTTGGCACCTCTGAGGAGCAGGGCATCTTTCCTCCAGAAAGGTCTCTCCAACAGGATGACAGGACCTCTCCCCCTGCCACCAAGACCACGCACAGCACCAACTCTTACTTCTTACCCATCCTCCTCCATTCCTTCTGGACTAGCAGCCATTCGGGTCCTCAGGTCTGTCTTTTTGTGCACAGAAGAGAGGGAGGCAGCGAGGAGGGGAGGGAGGGCTGTTCTGAGCGCGAAGCAGGACAAAGACCAAACCCGTTCTAACCCTCCCCAGACGCACCATGGCCCTGCCCAGCCCCTTGCTCCCCTTCTACTGCTCCACACGGCCACTCTTCCTGAGTCCAAGGACCGAAGCAGGGAGGTCCCCCTGCGTCCCCCCTCCATCTGCATGCCCACAGCAGTGGACCCAGCACAAACTCCCTGTGTGCTCAGGAGTTCAATGTCAGCACCGGGTCTGGGGGCAACTGCCAGGAGGGGGACCTGAACACCGAGGCAGAGACCCCTTCTCCAGACTGTGGCCTATGATTCTTCGATTACATGTCCAGATTTTTAAATATAGGCGCTCCTAAACTTCTTAGATAAGCTGCTGCATCACAGGAGGGAGAGAGAAGGGACCTGAAATCAGAAGCCTGGATTCACCTCCTTGCTCTGTACCCAACAGCACCTTTCATGAATATAAGGTTTAATTCCGCTGTGCTGGCCATGAAGCCAAAGATTTTTTTCAGGTTTTATTTTAATACATTAATGTGCAGGGTAATAGTGCTTCCAAGTGCACAATACCATGATTCAACACTTCCACACAACACCTGGCACTCATCACAGGTGCCCTCCTTCCCCCCACCCCTATTTCACCCAGCCCCCCACCCTCCCTTCTGATAACCATCAGTGCGCTCTCTAGAGTCAAGAAACTGTTTCTTGGTTGGTTTCCTTCTATATCTATGTAGATACATGGATATAGATATATAACTATATATATCATATAAAACTATATATAAAAACTATATATGGTTTTCGTGCCCTTACCGGGTTATTCTGTACAGACTTATCTGGTTGCGAAGGCTGCCTCGAGTGGTCTTCTGCAGCGCTATGCATTCCACTCCAATGCAGGCAACCGTTCTTACACGTCCCTCAAGTTCTTGGCGTGAAATTCCATTAGTGCAGTTTTCTCCTTGTGCTTTCCTTGTTTGACTGTGGGGGTGCTTCTCTTGCTGGGTCCCAAACACAGTGGGACCAGGAATGGTTTTTCTCATGCTCATAATGCATCCTGGAGCAGTGCTGGGTAGAATGTGCTCAACAAATCAGTACTTGAGTGCCCACCCAAGTCTCATACTGCACTTGGACTTCATAGCAGGTGTTCAGTGGCCAGACACGTGCCTGGTGCCACTGGCCCTCACCTCCAGAACAGGAATAAGCTGGTCCATGTCGGCAGGGTCATCTGGCTCCCAGGACTTCCTGCAAGCCAACCTCCCAGTTGCTTTAGGACCCTCCTCTCTAATTAATCGTTGCAGTAACCCCTTAGCAACACAGAATCTGTTGGCATTTTCATTGAAAACCATTCCTACCCATACTAGGATATAATCTTCAAAACTCAACGAGAAGGAAGTTTTTAAATAAAGTAATGTGCCATATAAAATTAAAGATTAGGACACTTAGCATGATGTCCTGAGTGAAAAATAGTCACGTGAATACTGTATGATCTCACCTACATGTGGAATCTAATGAAAACTCAGATCAGATTTGTGGTTGGCAGAGGTGAGGAGTAAGGGGTTTGGGAAAACAGAGTGAAGAAGATCCAAAGGTACAAACTTCCAGGGGCACCTGAGGGACTCAGTCTATTAAGGATCTGACTCTTGGCTTCGGCTCAGGTCATGATCTCATGGTCTTGTGAGTTTAAGCCCCACATCGGGCTCTGCACTGACAATGCAGAACCTACTTTGGCTTCTCTCTCTCTCTCTCTCTCTCTCTCTCTCTCTCTCTCTCTCTCTCTCTCTTTCTCTGTCTCGCCCCTGCTCATGCTGTCTCTATTGCTCTCAAGATAAACTTAAAAAAATTTTCAATCAAGATACAAACCTCTAATTATAAATAGTTTCTGGAGATGGACAATAAGAGGACTTTAGGTAACAACACTATATTGTATATCAGAGACTTGCTAAGAGTAGATCTTAAAAGTTCTCACAAAAAAAAAGGGGCGCCCGGGTGGCTCAGTCAGTTAACATCCAACTTCAGCTCAGGTCATGATCTAATGGTTGGTGGGTTCAAGCCTGGAGCCTGATTCAGATCTCTGTCCCCGCCCTCTCTCTGCCTCTTCCCCACTCACTCACTCTCAAAATAAATAAACTTAAAAAGTAAAAAAAAAAAAAAGTTCAAGGAAAAGAATAATGTGTAACTATATGTGATGATAGATGTTAATTTATCGTGATAATCATTTCACTACACACACACACACACACAATACACACACACATACAAACACACACACCAGATTATGTTGTATACCTTAAACTTATATGAAGTCCAATATCAATCCTATCAATAGAACTGCGGAAAAATAATGACAACCTGTCCTAATCTTGACAAAATTAGAAATCCATCATGAGGCCAAAAAAACATTAAATTAAATTAAAAAGAAAAGAAAATAGTCCCCTATAGTTGCAGACCTTGAATCCTACAGGAACAAGAGCTCAGGCCCCTTGTTAAGGGAACCAGATCCCTCAGTTTCTCACCACCTGATTGCTCGCCCCTATTTCTCCTGCCTTAAAAGGGAGCCAGTGGGGGGGGGGGAGGAAGCTGACCCAGAAATACCAACACCAGCAAGGAAAAGGCTTGGCTGTGGGAGGGAAATTGCTCTGGGAAGTAAGGGCTGAGAGAAGGCAGAGGTCCCTAAGGGCTAAGTGGCATACACCGCATGGCTCTGTATGGAAACTCATCTCGAGGGAAAGCAATTCCAAACCCAGGAAAGCAGTGTGGCTTACGACAGAAGCACCTACCATTTACTTGGGATTTACTACACCGCAGGCTCTGTGCTGTTAATCATCTCCATTATTTCATTTAAGACCGCAAGTCACAGCTTTATAGCACGTTGGATTTTATGACAATCTCCAAATATCTTCGTTGATCCTTATAATAACCTTACGAAGTAGGAGTTGTTACACCCACTTTTTAGGTTCGTGGGAGACGTATCACTGACTGGCTTCCAGTCATGCAGTTGGTAAGGCACAGGGCTGACCCCAAGACCAGCTGGCCAACTTCAGAGTAGGTCTTTTTCACTCTGTCACTGCCATTTTGTATCTTTAATCTTTCTGAACCACACCACTCATGCAAGACCAGCCAATTATTTTCCTGTGGAAAGCAAAGGCCACCTCATCTGGTCACTGCAAAGCAAACCTGCCTCCTACAACCCTTCTGGTTCATTCTGACTTCTAGTATAGCCCCCCCTCCCCATAGCCCTGCATATCCTCCCCTGGACCTGCATGGGACTGATCGACCACTGCCAATCTCCTCTAACATCAGATGTCATGCGTTTGGCCACCTTGTGCCATCTGACGTGGGGGAAACCTCTTTCCCCAACAGGGTAAATAGGTGGTCAGGCATGACGAAGCATGACAAAAATGTACGAGTTTCTTATGATCAAATGGACTCCACCGAGTGGCCGAGGCTAGCGGTCACTTGCCGGGCCCCACGTGAGGGCACTAGGAGTGCCCAGGTCTTCTGTACGTAGGGCCTCAGAGGGAGGGGACTCTGCATTCCCATGTCCAGAAGGTTCTGTAGGACCCCTCAAAGAGCTCCTGCCTATGCCAGAGCTGGCATTCCACTACACCCCAAAATCCGTCAGCAGCAGCCAAAGGAACCCCAATAACCACTCACGGGGCATGCCAGCCAGCAAGGCTGTCAACAGAATTCACAGCCACTGGTCTCTGACTCTCTCCATACCCACCTCAATGCCTTGAAGAGCTAAGCCCTGAAGCAGTGGAGAAATTTCAGCACCAGGCTGGCAATTCCCCCAACCACAATTTCCAAGGCTGCTCATGTAGAAGAGAAAGCTACTGAAACCACAGACCCTGCCTCTTCTAACCCTTGAGCCCCAATACAAACAGCTGGAGGAAGAGACCAATCAAAAGAACAAACCAATGACCTGACTGATCTTTCTACCTTCCAAACCACATGCCTGCCCATGGACAGGGCAGCAGAGTGAGGAGCGGGGATCTCAACTTTTAATAATTGAAAGAGGAGGAAACATAGACTCTGTCCAAAATAGCATTAAAAGACAGGAAATAGAAATTCTCCAGAGCCTGGTTGGAAATAGACGTTGGAGAGAGAGAAAAAAATCAAACTGTTTATACCCATCCAGCTGTGTTCAAAGTGATCAATAAACTGATTACACATAAATAGAATTTTGTAAAATTGTTTCGCTCTCAATGGAATCCATCTAGTAACAGGATTTTGTTCAACCTTCAAAAGTGAGAACTTTGTACACATTTTCAAAACTGCATTATTCAGGTATGCAGGGGACTGCACCTGCCATTTTATGGGAGCTCAATAAGCCTTTGTTGAAGGAGAACAAATGTGTGGATGAGGTTGGCCTTGGCTGCAAAGAACAGAGGCAAACTCTGAAACGAGGCCAGGGTCTCGACCGGCTGCAGACAAACTTAAACTTTTGCCTCTGGCAGTAAGACTTCCTTGCTCTCACATAGGGAAGACAATACCTCCCCGGCCAGGTCTGTAAGGAAGAGCAGGTAGAGACAAGATACCAAATTTCTCTGCTTATTCAGTTGTGTGCCTTCTCAGGCACCTGTATGATCTTATGATCGGGAGAATAAACCACTGAACCGGCTTCCTATTCCTTTCCTGGTGCCTCTCTCCCATCCCCAACCCAGGATTATTCCCCCTTATTTAAGACACCTTGAAGCTCTGGGAACTTTCTCCAACCCCTTTATCTCTGAGAAACATTTGCAAGCTGGGTGCCAAGAGCCAATGGATGAAGAATGAAGCCTCTGCTAGGCATCTGGTTTGGTAGAATCCTTGGACCTGCCCTAGCCCAGATCCAAGACCCGCCACTTCCCAGCCCTCATTGAGGAACACAGCTTCTGCCCTCAAGCCCTCAACCAGGCTCCCCCCACTGGGGCTCTTTAAAGACCTGATGAGTGTGTAGTTTGAGAGCCTCCTATAGAGTAATTAACATTCATAATAGGAAACAAACCTGACTACTCCATCTAATCTGTAGGCATCATAGGAAAGTCCTTCTGTAGCTGAAGCAGCTAGTTTCCAACAAGAAGCCTCAGACCAGAGACAGTAGGGACTTCAACTGGTTCCAAGCAGCACCGTGACAAGCCTCCATCTGCAGAACTGGGCTCTCATTGGTTTATGGGTAAGTTTGCCTTGATCCTTGATCTATAATCCTACCTTCTCCAGCCTTCTCCCCGTGGAGAAGTGAAAAAGGCATGGAGATTTAAAAAAAAAAAAAAAACAGATGAACAAATAGGATAGTATGAAATTTGATTAGATATCACATATTTAATATTCAGTCCTCTGTTTTCTGTACTAGGATTGACCTATAAAGAATGAAAACCTGTCTTTTTTTTAATGGCTTGAGCTCTGTTTTAATAGGCTATTGGAGTTCTTCCCAGCGGAATAAAAATGGGATAACTGGAGCATTCCAGAGGCTGGAGTCCAGAGTGAAAGACTGGAGAAGAAGGACTGTCAGGAAGTGATGGCTGGCCCAGAGAGGAGCACAGAGGGGGAGGAGCATCGCTGGGGCACCCAGGCACCAGAGAATCCTGTGCGTCACCTGCCAGGTCACCCACAACAAGAACAAGAAATGCAGGTGGCCCACCAGTGGGTTCATGTCAAGCGATGCTCTCGTCTTCACCCACACAGAAACTTCGGCCCACCTCCAATTGCTAACCAGGGAGAAGACCTAGTTCATGGCTTTTAACTGTGGCAAAATATTCTATATTCATTTAATTTATCTCCCGGCAATGGACATGGACTTTGACATTAATTGTATTACCAAAAATGCTGCAGTGAAAAAACACTGTGCTGCCCCATACGTGTGCAAGTATAAAGCAAAGTAGATAAATCTAAGCACACAGCTTCATGGAAATATAGATAATAATTCCATAACCCTAAAATTATGCAAAGAGAGCCAACAAATGTCTAAGAATACATGCAGAAAGATCTGCATTAAAGACATCAGCATGATTATGGGGAGGCAGAAGATTTAAATTATCTGTACTTTAACAGGAAGTTAATAGATTTCTTAAATTTGATAAATCAAGGACTAGTATAGGAACAGAGAAGTAAATACCAGAAGACATCGCTAAACAAATTGCTTCTGGGAATTAGGACTTAGGAGGGAGGAAGGATCAAGCAGGAAATGGTTTTTCATTAGAAGCTTTTTTAGTACTGCCTGATTCTTAAACTATGTGCATGTATTACCTTAAGAATAAAAGTTGAAAATAAAAGTCAAAACAAAAAAAAATAGCCTTGAGGGTAAAGATATGGAAGATGATGTATTAAGATTCTGAATTTCAAGACAAAGGGAATGTTTTTAAAAGTTTAATGTATACAAAATCATATTTCCCTCTAGGAAAATTACATTACCACAGTAATAAAGGAGACTGCTCTGTTCCTCATATTCTCACTAATATTAGCAATTAACGTTTTTTTAAAAGTTAGGTTTTTGAAGACAGTCAGGGGGTGTTTGCATCTTCAAAATGGTTATTTAGGCCTTTCCCCCAATCACACACACACACACACACACACACACACACACACACACACACCCAGTTCAGCCACACAATCAAGTACTGGTATATAATAAAAATGTAGGATCCTTTGTTCAAGGGATGCCAAAATTTCAAGGCAACGCCCAAAGAGCTTTAACCCACATTCAGAAAGCTCCAACACCCAGGCCACGTGCCCATGAAGCTGGTCATGCACAACGTCTTGTTCTATTATTGAATTCTGAGCATGAAGAACCTGGGAATTCTTACTGGTAAGAACTTCAGGCGGCCTTAATCAGAAACTATGGGAACTGCCCAGGACCCACCCATGAGGACCAGGTGAGCAGTGCACCTGCTGATGACAAAAAGTAAGTTCAGGTGATTTGGGGGGGTGAGTTAACTGTAGAACACTTTTCAGTCTTAATTCATGACTGCCATGCGATGAAGGCAAGGAATCGGATCATACCCTCAAAGACAAGAACATGCATAATTCGACAGGCAAGAGACCCTGGGCCAAGGTTTAGGAGCCCGAGCTTTGGTTTACAGAAGGATACTAGCTGGAAAGGGGAAGGCAGATCTTAGTTCTAATGCCTGGAATAGACAAATCTAGCCACTGGAACAGAAAGGCAGATCGACGAAAAGGAATTTGTTAGTGAGTTGATCAACCATCACTCTCCGAGTTTTTCTGATACAAAGCCCTGCTCCAAGGAGCTCACAATCCAGTGGGTCACTCAAACAAGTGAACAGATATTGGTCAATGTTCCGAAAGAGTCACGTCTAGGACACCAAGGGAACAGAGAGGAAATCTAATGGAGGAAAACAGGGTGGAGAGAGAAGGCAGGGTTTCCTAAAGGAAGAAGTGAGACTGGAAAGAGGGCCGCTGAGGAAGTACAACAGAAAGTGCAAGAGGATGTTGTACTAGGCCACAAGGGGGGCTGGGTACTGCAGAGGGCCTTCCCGGTGAGGCATGGAGGACCAGAGCCCCACCCCCAAACTAGGGGCTCCATGAAGATGCTTACCAGATCAGGGGCACATATACAGGCAGCCAGCCCCAGGGAAGCTGAATGTGGAGAAAGACCAGCAAAGAAATCCTACTTAGCTTTTTGCCTGGAGCCCACAATCAAACTCCCAGATTCTCTGGGAATCCATCCTCAGGCAGGCAGTCTAGATGGGGATTCAGACTTCAATTGTGCCATGAATCTGAACAAGGAGGGAGGGCTGAGCCTTAACCCAGAGACTGACACCCACTTCTCCTTTCTCTCTCGCTTGGCTGAGTGTTAACCTAGAGACTGACATCCACGTGAGCATGTCACACACTTGAACCCTGCCTGAGCCAGGAGCCTGAGGCTCTGATGCCTGAAACAGCACAGAAGCACCTCACCAAATAAAAACAAAGACTTGCACATTCTTCTGGATGCTCTGGCTGGCATGGAGGCAAAGCTGAGGGGTTTTTCTTGCCAGCCACGTACCTATTTTATGTCTGATTATCATATATTACTTAAGAGACTACTTAATCCATTACCAGCACCCTAGAACTTATTTGTTTTCAAAGACTTCCAGAGAAGTGGCCACAGGTTATTTTCACCGCATAGTCATTTACACATAAATTATATTTACAGAGGATTGTCTTAGATCACCTGTTTGAATTTCTTTCTTTACAAAACAAGATTCCCTCCAGGCATGGGGTGTCCGGCAGCTCAGGCTGTCAGCGCCCTGCCCCCGCCCCTGCTCTGTAGTGTCTGTCACTGCACTGTTGTCTTGCACACACCACTTGCTGTCCTTGTTCTGACAAGTATTTCCTTGGTCTTTCATTCCTATTGAGTTTTCTTCCTTGTGGTATTTTAAATTTGCACCATGCCACACCGGTTTTGGTTTCTGGGGCCCTAACAGGTAGAATGTTCCCTGACCACATCCCCGCACTACCTGTGGACTCCAGAGAAAGAAGAGCCGGACATTCAGAGTGCTGCTCAGGTTAGGAGGACAGGACTTAGCAGATGCCATCAGCCTGAGAATCCTATACATGCAGTGTGCCCTCCTGGCTCTCCACGGCCCAGACTAAAGGAAGGATGGTGAGTGGCTTTTTATGCTTCCCTGACATGTTAGGCTTTGATCAGATTTGCTCTTTTTCTTTCTTTTTTTTTAATTGTTTTAAATGTTTTTTATTTATTTTTTGATACAGAGAGAGACAGAGCATGAGAGGGGGAGGGGCAGAGAGAGAGAAGGAGACACAGACATGGAAGCAGGCTCCAGGCTCTGAGCTAGCTGTCAGCACAGAGCCTGATGCGGGGCTCGAATCCACGAACGTGAGATCTGACCTGAGCCGAAGTCGAAGGCTTAACCGACTGAGCCACCCAGGTGCCCCTGCTCTTTTTCTTTGGAAAGCGGGCTTCACACTGCGGAGGGTACACGGTAATGGGAGTTCACGGGGATGGAAATACACGCGCATAATGCCCAGCTCCAGGAAATGAACACAAGGAAGGCAGCAAAGCACACAGCTAATGCACTGGAAGAAGAGGACCCCCCATCCCCTCCTGGGACCCTTCCCCTCCCTCTTCCCAAGAACCTTAGGAAGAGCCAGAGGGAAGGAGCTTTCCACATCTACACACACAGCCAGGGGCCCTGCTGCTGGGCAGAGAGGGAGCTAGGACACTGCAGGCAGGTGGGAGGTAGAGCTGGGCTAGGAGGAGCTTGAAGATGAGGCACAAAGACAGGGACAGGGGCACACAGGTGTCACCAGGATGTCACCGCTTCAAAGGAACATTCACATCCAGTAGCTTGATCCTCATTTTAGTCTACATGTAAGGAAACAGACCCAGCATGGTGGGAATCTGAAAGCTTGGTCTGAGTAGCAAGCTCCACACTGTCTCCTCAATGCTTGGACCAGTCTGTCCACAGCCTGACCTAACTCATCCCCCACAGTGGGGGAGCACCGTGAGCAGCTGCGGGGGGGGGGGGGTGCATGCCAGTGGGCATAGCCAGTCCAGGGTAAGGATGATATAGCAGTGTCTGAGCAGATACAATGCAAAGGAACAATCCCAAACAAGAATAATGAAGGATAGCACTGAGTAAAAAGACACATGTTCCCAACTAATGGAAGTTCTGTCTCAGCCACTTAAACACTGTGTGTGAATTTCTGGGTCAAGGTGTGGAGCACAGAATCGGTAACCCATCTCCTTAGGGGTTATTTCTTCATGTGGAAACTAGGATCACTTGGAGACCTAGCAAAGTTTAAGATACAAAATAACTCCTTTAACAAACATTTGTTGGTCATTTACTATAAAGTAATGTTGGGGCTATGCAGTCAAGACACCAACTCTGTCCGCGGGATGTTCGCAGTTTTAGCATTAGGTTTTAAAAAGCATTGTCACATAGCTGAGCCACTGTAGAAGTCATGATAGTTATGGCAGTTATGACTAGAAAAAGTGAAATGATACTCTCAAGAATGTTAGAGATGAAAGCTTATCTTAGGGGATGTGAGAGTCGCTGGCAGAAACAGACGGAGAATTTGGTTTCTGGAATGCTAAGCTTCAAGTGACAAGGAGGCTTATGAATGCAAATACAGAATATAGACACTCAGCAAGTATTCTTAGGCGAATGCATAAGATTAATTTATCAAAGTGGTGAGGGAAATATCCATGATGCATCAGGGCTGAAAACAAAACAAGTGTAGATTCTGGAGTCGCAATGAAAAGGAACATTTACTTCATGTTTTTTATCTATCACGATTGTCCTAAGTGAACTAACTCACTTGAACCTAACAAATACTCATGTTCCCACCTTGCACATGAGGAACCTGAAAGAAGACCTTGCCACCACCATCACTCATGATAGAGTCAGGATTTGGACCTTGGTCTGCAAAGCTCAACAAATGATCTACCATACCGTGTTATGCTTTCCTGTGCCTGCAACACAGAAATGAGAAGTGTCTCAAATCAGATGACTTTATAGTGAAAATGCAGAAAATGGTCAAGAGCCCATGCAGATTCATGACTATGAGGCAGGAAGAGGGCCAGAATCTAGAAAAGCTACAAGGTCATATAGAGGAGGGATAGAGGCCTGAAGGGTTTATTGGTCAGAATAACTGGGGAAAGAGCCCACTCTACATATGGAAGACATAAGGAAGCCAATACAGGAACCCCAACAGGATACAAGGAGACAAACCAGGGATTAACCATATCAAAAATCTGGTAGCATCCCTACACTGGAAGGGCTAAGAGAAAGCTAAGTCTTGGCTTGGATTCCCTGCCTCTCACTGAAAATCAGAGCCTGAGACCAGAGCTTACAGGAAAATACAGCTTATGGACACCAACAATGAAGGGGTTGGGGCACTCACACCTACCCCATGCAGTCAAAACTCCGTATCTTACCCGACTCCCTGGAAACTTAACTACAAATAGCCTACTGTTGACCAAAAGTCTTACCAATAACAGATAGTTGGTTAACACATACTTTGTATGTTTTATGTGTTATATTCTGTTATCTTTCCAATAAATTAAGCTAAAGAAAATGTTAAGAAAATCATAAGATAAAGGACATCTACAGTACTGTATTTTTAAAAATCCACATATAATTGGATCCATGCCTTTGAAATCCATGTTGTTCGAGGGTTAACTATAATTTATGATGTGATTCCAAGAAGCTAGAGTGAGGAGTTAGAATAAAGGAGGATAAAAATCCAGCATGAGGGTGTATTGTTGAGGTCATGTGCTGTGGGGAATGCGAGCCCAGTCCCACCCAGGATCTTCTCAGGAACATGGAGAACACACAGATTTTTTCCACCTGAGGACGGAGTGGAAGAATTATTTGTTCATCAGTTTCCATCTCTCATGTATGGAGGGTCACCCTCAAGAGGTTGATTTCCTACATTTCATGGCCGTACATGCCTGCTTACCAAGCAGGCTTTTGGAAATCTCTGCAGTGTACAGAAACCCCAGGCCAGAGGTGAATGATGTAGGAGCGCTTAAGGGACTGGAAACTGTCCGGAGCTGTCCGGCTCCGCGGTTCTGAAATCAGGCGGGCGGAAAGGAGAGGAGTTACGGCACTAGTGGGGCTGAATACAAGGGGGTTCTTAGAACCCAGGGTCTGTCACAAACTAGTAAGAGCTGGAATTCAAGTGGAAACCATGGAGAAGATACAGATGCTGCTGCTGCTGCTGGAAAGGCTACCCACAGCTGGGGATGGGGGTGGAGAGATCCTTGTTTCTCCCTCCCTTCTGCCTTCCAACCTCCCATTAGTCAACACCAGCCAGAAGTCAGCTGACACAGCAATCTGGCCACCACCCCAGCAAATACATTCTCCCCTCTGCAAGGGCTGGCTTTTCACCCTAATGGCATCTTTTTATATAAAGACATTATTTTAATGCAATCCAATGTAGCAGTCTTTCCCTTTACCATTAGTGCTTTAAATGTCCTACTTTAGGGATATCTGGGTGGCTCAGTCAGTTAAGCCTCTGACTTTGGCTCAGGTCATGATCTCACATTCATGGGTTTGAGCCCCACATTGGACTCTGTGCTGACAGCTCGGAGCCTGGAGCCTGCTTAGGATTCTGTATCTCCCTGTCTCTCTGCCCCTCCCCCTCTCAGGCTCTGTCTCTCTCTTTCACAAAAATAAACAAAACATCAAATTTTTTTAAAAAAATAAATAAATAAGTGTCCTACTTAAGAAAATCCTCCCTTCCCAAGACCATAAAGAAGTTCTTATATGATCTTTTAGAAGCTTTGCCATTTTATCTGACATGTTTACATCTATAATTTGCCTGGATTTTATCTTTGCATAAGGTGTGAGGCTGGGATCAGGTTTTAATTTTTTCTGTTTGTATATTCAGTTGGTCTAGAATTATCAGGGGAGAAAATCTTTTCCAGTTCTTCAATGTCATATTGTCAGAAGTCAAGTGTCTGAGTGTGAGTCTGTTTCTGTTCTACCATTTCATTGGTCTATTGGTGTTTGTGCTGATGCAACAGATCTTAACCACTTTCACATTAAAGTATCTTGAAATCCAGTAAAGTAATCTTCCAACTTTCTCCTTTAAAATGTCCTAGCTATTCCTGGCCTTTTGCATTTCCATGTAAATTGTAGAGTTTCTCAATTTACACAAACTATTGGAATTTTTGTTGGTATTTCATTGAACCTGTTAATTTGGGAAAAGGTGATAAAAGCTTTATATTCAATGTGTGTAAAGAACTTCCTTAAAATGTCAAAGAATCCAAAAGAAAAATGGGCAGGAGGCTCGAGGGGACACTTCACAAAAGGTGATATCCAAACCACAAACAACTAAAACAAGATATATCAACTTTATTAGCAATCAGGGGAATCAGATTGAAGATCACAACTTCTTGGTCTTTCAGGCTGCTTCTAACAAAAGACCACAGACTGGATGGATTGTAGAATTTCTCACAGTTCTAGAGACTGGAAGTCCAAGATCAGGGTGCCAGCATGGTCAGGAGAGGGTCCTCTTCCAGATCACAGACTTTCTCACATGGTGGAAGGAGTGAGGGAGCTCTCTGGGTCTCTTTTACAAGAGCAATAATCCCATTTGTGAGGGCTCTGTCCCCATGACCTAAAATACCTCCCAAAGGCCCCACTTCCCTACCATCACTTGGTGGTCAAGATTTTAACACATGAATTTTGGGAGTACACCGAAATTCAATTTATGGCACACAATATCACTAGATACTTGCCATATAGTTTTAAAAAACACATGATGCCCAATGTGGTAAGGGGAACCACCTAGAATGTTCATGCACTCCTAATGAAAGGTAAAATGGTATAGGGCCACTAACACACACTAAAAATGTACCCTGGGACCTAGCAGGTTTATTTTTGGCATATACCTAAAATATATATTTTCACCAAGAGACACAAACAACAATGTTCATGAAAACGATACTCATGCTAGGCCAGTAGTAGAAACTTTGCACATGCCTATTAGTAGTACTAGGGATAAATGGAGCCCTACTCACACATTGAAATGCTACAACAAGAATAAACAAGTTACTACTATATTGAACAATGAGAATGAATCCCACAAATGAGGTTGAGGAAAAGGAGCCAGACACAACACAAACTGCTGGATTCCCTTTCACATAAATTTCAGGTGATAGAGGTGAGTACAGTGAGTGTTGGGGCCCATCCAGCCAGAAGTGCTGTGTGGCCTTTGGGACCCTGCTACCCCTACTTGAAAATGTGTGCACTTGACTGCTTGACCTAAGTGGATCAGAGACTGGAGTTAGTTTTCCTATTATTCATGCCACTTGGTAATTGCGGTTTCAGTAAATGAGCAGATTTTCTGATTGAAACTTCCCCCCTAGTTAGAGGCACCTTACTCACAGACTATTGTTTGAACTTTTAAAAATAGCCTTGTCATAAGCTTCAGTTAATATTACACTATATACGCAAAATAAGACTCCCGCTGATGTATTTTTAGTGATAAATTATGTTTTTTGATCTTCTGTATTGTACTTCATTCCTGTCTTTAATTTTCTGTTCTCTCTTCCGTGAAAACAATGATCTATTCTGAAACATGTGATTCCTAAGAAGTTACAAACAATGTAATCATTAAAAGAAAGATGTAATCACCTATGGTGTATAAGACACTAAGTTTCACAGTAAAGTGTGGTCTCTTCCACCATTCATGTTGTCTGTGTTCTTTCTTATAGATATTTCGCTGACACCAACCCCCTACTCAGAGACCCTT